>NC_063191.1:28432372-28497372 GCF_017589495.1 Alosa alosa
ACGTGAAGGCACTGGTCATTGGTTGGCTAGTCGAGGTCGGACTATGAAACAAATTGGCCTTGAATGAGTCTGTACGTCCCTTTATCGTGAACAAGAAAAATGCTTAAAGGTGAAATCCTAGACTATAATCCATTATACTCTCTACGCTTCCTCACGTTCTCCTTTCCAGTTTTTGTCTCCCCTGAGTGAGCCGGTCCTGTGTCTGACCTGTTTGTGTTGTCGTCGTGGCTGTGAGCATGCCCAATGCCAACAGGTCCTGTGTCTAACCTCGGTGAATGTGTGTTGTCAAGCCGCATTAGCATGCCCAGCCATCCTGCTAACCAATGTGTGTTGTCCAACAGCCCAATGCCAACAGGTCCTGTGTCTAACCCGTGTGAATGTGTGTTGTCGTCGTACAGAGCATGCCCAATGCCAACAGGTCCTGGGAAGCGCTGCTTAGCCATGTGATTGGAGAGCTGTCCAAAGGAAAGTGCATATACGACGCTCGCGCTGAAGAGGTGTCTATGGTAAGACCTACTCAGATACACATGTGCAGACATGCATACGTGTACACACAAACACACTCACTCACTCACTCAAACACACACACACACACACACACACACACACACACACACACGCACACACAATGATATAGTGTGATTGCATGTGTATTTGGCACAGCCACTGTGTTTAGAGTGTGCTCTCTCTCTCTCTCTCTCTCTCTCTCTCTCTCTCTCTCTCTCTCTCTCTCTCTCTCTCTCTCTCTCTCTCTCTCTAGCTGTGTTCCAGTGTGTGGTCTCCCCAGTCCATTGAGTTCTTCCTGCAGCAGTACTGTCTGCCCTTCCTGCGTCTGGCCTGTCTGCTGCAGCACCACCTGTACGGAGACAACCTCGTAGGCTGTCAGGTACGCACCCACACACACACACACACACACACCCTTTTGTCTCACACAGACACACTTCTTTAAGCACTCAGTCATTCTCTGTGTCACTCTCTCGCACACACAGCTAAGACAGACAATACAATACAATAGCCATACTCACTTTATACTTGCATACACACACACACACACACACTCAGTCATTGTTCTCTCTCTTCTCTCTTCCTGTCTTTCTTCCCTATACACACACACACTCACAAACACACACACACACACACACACACTCGCTGAAGCACAAACACATACTAACAATACCTTGCACGCCCTCACATACACGGTCTGATTGCTGTGTGCCGGGTGTTCCAGGTTGAGGAGGAGTTCTCCATGCTGGCGGTCAGTCTGGGGCTGCTGGCCCCTGCCGCTCAGGTGGGAAACCCCGTCAGCAGCGCAGTGTGTCTGGAGTGGCCGGTCGGCCCCTTCTCCCTGCTGCCCCAGTGGTGCGCCGAGGTCACCAGCCTCCCCGAGACACAGGCCGAGCAAACAGCGGTGAGAGAAATGGCACACACACACACACACACATACACACACACCACCACACTGTGCACTATGCTCACTATCCTCCCCGAGACACAGGCTGAGCAGACAGTAGTGGGAGAAACACACACACACACACACACACACACGCCAGGCAGCTAGGCTACATGTAATGTTAGCATGAAAACACTGATATGAATATGATGTCTATGTGAACTTAGTCATGGCACGTACATACTCATTAAGTACTCAGTTTTTTTAACTAGTGAGATAATACCACATACCAAAAGTATAAAGTAGCAGAATGCTGTTAACGTTTACTTTGTGTAGCCAGTGTTGGCAACACCAGAGATGGCAAATACCACATCGTAGCAGATTACTGTAGCCAGCTGCAATCTCATCTACTGTGTGTGTGTGTGTGTGTGTGTGTGTGTGTGTGTGTGTGTGTGTGTGTGTGTGTGTGTGTGTGTGTGTGTGTGTGTGTGTGTGTGTGTGTGTGTGTGTGCATGTGTGCATCTTGTGTGCATATAGGCATTATATTGCATGTGCATGTGTGTGTGTGTGTGTGTGTGTGTGTGTGTGTGTGTGTGTGTGTGTGTGTGTGTGTGTGTGTGTGTGTGTGCGCGTGCATATGTGTGTGTGTGTGTGTGTGTGCACCCCCAGACTCTGCTGGTGCAGGACCCCCACTGGGCGGCCCCTCGCCTGCTGCAGCTGCCGGAGAACTACAACACCATCTTCCAGTACTACCACCGCAAGGCCTGCACCTCCTGCAACAAGGTGCCCAAGGACCCGGCCCTCTGCCTGGTGTGTGGGGCCTTCGTCTGCCTCAAGGGCCTGTGCTGTAAGCAGCAGGGCATCTGCGAGTGCGTCCTGGTGAGTGTCCTCTGACCTCTGCTATGTGCTGATTTGACCCTCATTGAAAGATGATATACTGTACCCTCATCATAAGATGATATGACCTTCACCATGATTTGACCTTTGCTTTGTATTGATTTGACCCTCATCATGAGGTGATATACCCTCATCATGAGATGATATGACCTTCACCATGATATGACCTCTACTTTGTGCTGATTTGACCCTCATCATGAGATGATATGACCATCACCATAATTTGACCTTTGCTTTGTATTGATTTGACCCTCATCATGAGGTGATATACCCTCATCATGAGATGAAATGACCTTCACCATGATTTCACCTCTGCTATGTGCTGATTTGACTTTTGTTTTGTTTTGTTTTGTTGATTTGACCCTCATCATGAGGTGATATGACCTTCAGCATGAGGTGATCTGACCTTGGGCTTTGTGTCTGCAGCACTCTCAGCACTGCGGAGCGGCCACAGGCATCTTCCTCCTCATCAACGCATCGGTCATCATCATCATCAGAGGCCACCGCTTCTGTCTGTGGGGATCAGTGTACCTGGACGCACATGGAGAGGAGGACAGAGACCTACGGTAGGACACACACACACACTCACACACACACACACACACAAACACACACTCACACTCACACACACACACACACACACACACACACACACACACACACACACACACACACACACACAGACACAGACTCACACACAGACTCACACACAGACACACACACAGACACACACACAGACACACACACAGACACACACACTGCAGCACTGTGTCGATCTGGCTTAGTGTAATGCATGCTGGACACGATGCATTCTGGTTAGAATTTTTAGAAATGATTTTGTCACTCAGTTATTTTATGCTATAGAATAGAAACAAATGTGCAGAGAACACTTACTTTATGCGCTACAATACTGATCCTGTTGAACGTGGCCACAATGGATTATTAATCACAATTTAGTCATCATGTTCATTGTAATGAATAAGAAGAGGAATTAAACTGTACTCAGAGCAAGCTTCAGGAAGGAAACCCAAGGACGCCCCCATGGCTACTTTGTTTTCGGCAGCAAGTGTTCTGTGCTTTGCCACCGAATGTCAACAAAACACGGCAAACAAAGGTTAAAACAAACAGTGCCTAAACAAACAACTGTATTTGTTAAAATATAGGAAACGCAAAGGTAGTGATGGTCTTCACATCCCAAAAGGCAAGGACGGGGGAAAAGTGAACTACTATTTATCTATTCATTAGAAGCAATTCATAATTGAATTAGTAGATTGAGCAATTAATATTTAGACGTTATCTCAAGTGGTAATATTCCATCACTTGTTTCAAGCATGTTGTAAAATAACCTCCCATCTATCTCTCTCTCTCTCTCTCTCTCTGCTATCTGTCTTCCTGTAGCCGAGGCAAGCCGCTGTTCCTCTGCGCCGAGCGCTACCGTGTCCTGGAGCAGCAGTGGGTGGCTCACACTTTTGACCACATCAACAAGCGCTGGGGGCCTCACTACAACGGACTCTAAACTTCCCCCACACCACCCCACACACACACTCACCACCTCCAGAGGCTCCCAGGGGCCCGACCTGAGATGCCCAGCCACCCCCACCCTCCCCACCCCCCTCCCATTCACCCAGTCCAGCCTCACCTGGGGCCATTTTTTTCAGCCCTGCCTGGTGTAAATCTTATGGTAAACTTGTATCATGTACGATATAAACAAACAAACAAACAACAACAAAAAAGAAATCTACATCCAGTGCAAAAAGGTTGCTGCCCCCCAGCCTTGGGTTTATGTGAAGTTTTAGTGTACAATCATGCCAATCGACTAACAGTGTGTGTGTTTTTAAGGGAAAAAAAACAAAAAACACAAAAAGAAACCGTTTAAAAAATGTATCAGCGATTGAGGTGTGGATTTTAAAAAGGAAAAAAGAGAGAGATGGGGGGTATTAGTGGTTTGGGGTGAGCTCGCCATAAAAGCACATGTTTTTTTGGCCCCTCTTTTTTTAAAGTTTGCTTTTGGACTCCATGGAGGGGTCCTCTATTGGCACGAGAGGAGCGCTTCAGTGAGATCACCCTGGAGATGCATGAACTTAGAACCCATCAGCGAATGTTTTTTTTTTTTTAGCAAATTTGTTTATTTCTCCTCTCACAGAACGTTCCATGAGACATTACATCAGAACATTCTAAAAGCGCTACACAAGGAAGGGATAGAACTCACCCCCTGCCAGAAACAGTCATGACCGACAACCACAGGCCTCCCTCAATGAGTAGACCCACACATCTAATTTAATACATATCTATTATTTATATCTTTTTCATTCTCAGTCAGGTTGCATCAGTGGAAGATGTTTTAGCATGTGCAAAAGGGCTCTTCTGCATGTGAAACCATTACTGTGACTTGCTTTAGCTTTCGGTTGCAGTATGTGGCGTTTTCAGCAAGCGAATGTGAGCATTGCTAAAAATGAAAACTATTAACCCTCTGTAGGCCAGCAGACTGGGGCAGGGCCTCGATATGAGATGCTGAACATATTTCAGCCAAAGGAAATAAAGGAAAACAATGAAATGGGCATAATTCAATCATAGCATTTAGCCACCAAGATGCAAGTAGCATTTTTGGGCTGAGACTTGATTGATGTTAAGCTTTTGGTTGCACACAGAGAAGAGTTTACATCATGTGAGTCTAATGTAGGCAACAGAGAAAGGCTCTGGGTTTAAGGTCTGGTTGCAAAAAAATCATCCTCAGGAATTTTGTTTCGTTATCTTTTTTTTTTTTTTTTTTTTTTTTTTTTTGCTGTAGTTTCAAAAAAGAAAGAAAAACAAAAAAAGTTTTTAAAGATATTTAAATAAATGCTGCTATTCATTATTTGAAAAAAAAAAAATAGTTCATGATTTACCTTTTTGTAAAAATGATTTATATATAGTTTGGGGGGGTAGAGGGTGTTTTTTTTGTGTGACTTTTTTGACTTTTTTTTTGTTGACTTTTTTGTATTCAAAAGAGATGAAGGTCTTGTGTGTTTGTTTGGCTGTTCTGGTTTGCTTGGTGTGGTTTGAATGAGACGGTAAGCTCCACAATGCGACTGCAGATCCACAAGCTCAAACCCAGGTTCTCTGCGCCGCCACAGCCCAGTTGGGGCACCGGCCTTTTTACCCCACTCCTCTGAACTTTACTCATATCCATATAACAGGGGTGTCTACAACAGCCTTTTTTTGTTATTGTTGAATTGTTTTTGGTTTTTTTTTTTTTTTTTTTTTTTTTTTGAGGCTTCGCTTTACCCAGGCTTATATATCAGGTGGATTGGTCTTAAGGTCTCCTCACATTGCAGCCCTCTTTTGCAGATGATGTGCTGATCACCTAACAGCAGCTGTAAAAGCTGCCCAGAGAACTTAAAAAGGTCTAAAATGACAAAAATGCCTGAAAGGCAAGTTATAATGAAAAGGTTTTAAACTGACATCCAGTCCTGTAGGTTACCCAGAAATTATTTAATAGGATCACACACACACACAGTCATATACTGCACTTAAGCTCTGCTTACGTTGATAACCCAGCACTTTCATTTTTATTGTAGTATCTGTCCGATGAGCAGAACGAGGAGACTGTACCAACCCAGCCTACTAAACCCAAACCTCCTGTCTGACTGGGCCCAGCCTACCAAACCCAAACCTCCTGTCTGACTGGGCCCAGCCTACTAAACCCAAACCTCCTGTCTGACTGGGCCCTGACTGCTCCAGTGCTGTCACTTTAGAGGCTTCGCTGCCAAACTCTGATGGGTCAAAGTGATCCGTTTACACATCGGTCTCGTGTGAATCTCGATTGTGTGTGTGTGTGTGTGTGTGTGCATATGTGCATGAGTGTGTGTGTAGTCCTCAATAACCCCCTAGTGTACTAATGTCATTTTAGATCCATCTTTTGTTGGTTATTCCCCAAATGGAGTAGATGTTCTCTGTGTTGTGGAGTGGAATTGCTGTTGAGAACTGAATAGCAAATGGCTCTGGTAATGCCATGGAAAGTACCAAATTACACTAGGCAGTTGGACCACCATACTGCCTCTAGCAGTCACTTATGTCTCAAGATAAGTGAATGTCTTGGGAATCAATTATTTTGAGATGTGTGCCCAGTATAGACTATATGTTTGGGTTTTGGTTCTTTTTAAGTTATCTATGTCTTTACATGAAAAGTTTAAATAAATATGAAACTCATGAACTTATGCCATTTGAAGTTAGGGAGGTATTTTTTTGGAAATTCACATTCTTTTTATTATTGTTTGCCTATTTTCTCCAAGGGAGGCAGCATGACATGCCATTGGTAATAGACTTTTGGAAATGGTTTAAACTATAGGGTGACTGGGCTCTCCTGTGTGCAGTGGTTATATATTCACAAGTGACGTTTTCCAAACATTACATTTCTTAGTAGACTTTATGAACATAAACCTGATCCAAATCTGGTACTCCCGGTGTCAATGGAGAAGTGTGTCTGAAAATGCTTAGCTTAAAACTTAACAAATGTTTGCCTATGGAAGCAAAAGAAATACGTATATGTGGAATGATGTAATTATGGGCTTGAGAATGAAGACTAAACAATCTGCTCTGGGCTCAGGCAAAATAAAACCACATTTTGAAATAACCCCTTTCTCTGTGTTGAGTGCATACAAGAGCACTTCAGCAGGAGAATGCATAGTCTCTCACAAACACACACAGCACATGCATGCTGCTGATTTATTTTGTTTACTTTATGCTTTTGCCATTATGAATATTATTATTGATATTATCATGATGGAATATTATCGCCCCGCACACACTTTTGAAGCTACAGATCTGGAGTGATGTTCTGTTCTGAATGCCGGGTGTGTGTTGTAGAGGTAGGCCACAAGCTCCTGCGTTCTGAATGCCGGGTGTGTGTTGTAGCGGTAGGCCACGAGCTCCTGTGTGAACGGTGATTAAAGGAAGGATACATACAGTACATTACTGTAGGTGCTGACTCCAACTTTCCCATCTCACCCCGGGAAGTGTGATTTAGACATTTAAAAATGCAAAATGTAACATATGTGAATAAAATATGAAGATAATGCGCTGACCTTGTGTGGTGTGGATCTTTGTCATGAACTTTCAAATTTGAAGAGACAAATTGATGGCTTTTATCCATTTCACCAGGAGCAAATTCTTGAAAATGATTAGTGGTCAACTGGACCACTAGAAGGGCCCGTGATAACACAGTTTGATTCTTTAAGAAGAACTATTTTATTTGTTCAGCCAACTGCCAAACCATGCATAACCCTGTTATGAAAACCTCACATTTGGCCAGTGATGGACTATAACTACAAGATTGAGAGTGTGTCCTTCAAGGACAAATTAAATGTTTTTTCAGACTGCGCTCACCTTCAGGACCGTAATTTAGTAACTGTCTAGAGTGGACAAAGCAATCTTGTCTTGGGCATGTCTTAGGTGTGATAAATGTTAGAGGTTAAATTAGCTGTTAATTTCAGAAAGGTGTATGTTAACTTTCCCGTCAATCTGGTAAACTACAGATTATTGAGAATGAGACAAAACATGTACAGCAGTTGTGACTGCCACCAGATTTAACTAGTAACTTATTTTGTATTGTTAACCAAATAAAGATTTATAACAGAATATTTATCCCAATCATCTGGTTTAATTTAATTAAATCATTTTTAATTTGCGACAGGCAATGACAACTTTATATATATATATATATATTATATATATATATATATATATATATATATATATATATATATATATCAACAAGGGTGACCCTTCCTTGTTGACAAATCGTGAACCTGCAACCCAAAAGCACTTCAAGACAAAGTTGACTGTGCAAAGGGATTTTTTTTTTTTTACTTATATATTTACTTAAAATATATATATATATATATATATAGAGAGAGAGAGAACAAGCGAACATGTTTGTTTTTCTCCTATCCAAACTTCATTTCGATCCATGCAATGCAGCAGGTGTGTATGAGGAGTGAGACAGTTCACCAATAACATCCTACTGCATTTATAAACTTTCTAGGTAATTAATAATAAATGACCGGCAGCCAGAAAAGGCTTCAAAAATCAGCATTGCTCCTTTTTCCCAATGATGACAAAAGCAGTTTATTAGTGGTATAGTGGTTTGCTAATGTTCACGATGCACTGTGTCTCTTATTTGCCAAAATAGACTATCAGAGGGGATAGAGGAAAAAGCATTGATTGTTAGTCATCATAGCATAGAGCTTCCTAGAATTCGCAAGTTAGCTTCTCCCACCTCCAGCTGCAGAGTCACACCACTGACAAGATAGTTGTGGTGATACCCTTTTCTTCTCACAGTCTGATAAGAACATGGTCTTGCCATCCTTTAGATCACCCAGCTGTTTTGAGGGTAGGCTAATCCATGACTGTGAATCTGAAGTAGTAGAGACCTTTGAACTGAGCTGTGAAGAAGCCTGTTGTGGTGCTTTCGGTCTATCATTGGTGAAGACTCCTTTGAAGACCGAGTTCAATTCAGTGTTCGTACACTTGATGGATCCTGAGTTCGTCAGACCTGCTGAGAATGCCACCTTGTGGCCCTCTTCACCTTCTTTCTCCAGACTTGCTACAGTACATCACTCTCAGCGGCTGCCAGTTTGTTCTTCAGCAGGGGCATAAGCAGGACACTGAATATAACTGGGAAATGTTAAGCTCGAGTGGCCCCTCCCGAACAAAACTCTTGCAAACTGCATCCCTTGCTGGTAAGTTTGTGTTTTATAGGTCTAATTGTTTTGCTAACATGCAGTGATATTGCTAGCTAATGTCAGCAACCTAGGCTAGGTTAACAAGCAATTGGATTTGATGTAGCTCTAAGCCCTAAAGGATATAATCTAGATTTCACAATGCATGTGACACGTTTGCAAATAGTTGACAGTTGTCACTGTAGATTGGGCGCCTTATATGAAGTCAACAAAATTCTGGTTAGCACCGTGCAAAGTGCACTGCAAGATTAGCAGTCCCTCTGTCCTGCTTCAGTCCCCTGACCATTTATGCTTAGGGCCCCCAAAAGCATAGCAGCGGCCCTGCATGAGCACACACACACACACACACACACACACGTACACACAGCAGACACAGAGATGAGTCTGATCACCACAGTGACTTTCTTATCTGTCCTACCAGATGTAGTGCATTGATAATGCAATGAGGAACTAAAGGTTCAAAACCAACCAAATAAGACAAAATGAACACAAGTATCAACAAATAGCAGGAAGAACGCTTTACTCTTACACAATAGCCAACCAAGACATATAAACTGGGTACCAGCACACTACCAGCACAGCTCAGAAACTACTGCCACTCTTACTACTGAGTTCATCTTTTTAAACTACTGCTGTAGTGTCTGTGTGTGTGACAGAGTCTTGAAGATGGTAGCCATCATCACACTGCTGGTGCTGCTGTTCTCCGAGTGCGGAGCTCAGATCCAGTGCTCCCAGAGTGAACTGGAGACCGAGAACCAGCTGAGAGAACTCAGAGCCATGGTGCTGGAGCTGAGAGGGAAGCTGACCGGTACCCAGAAGGAGCTCCGGGACACCATGACTGCGCTGCACGACACCAACACTGCGCTAGCAGCAGTGAAGGCCTCAAATGCCGCCAGAGACACCAGACTGGTGGCCACGGAGAGAGTCGTGGAGCAAGTGAAGAGAGACACCGCAGCACAGCATGCAGACTTAACCTCTGTGAAGACCAACGTGGCAAAACTGAAGTATGAGTTTACAGAGAAACCCAAGGTAGCGTTTTCGGCAGGTTTGACCAACTCAGGAACTGTGAAGGCTGGGAACACTGACTTGAACTTGGTCTTCACTAAAATCATCACTAATGTTGGAGAGGCCTACAGCAGCACAACAGGCTTCTTCAAAGCTCCAGTCAGGGGAGTCTACTACATCAGATTCACAGTCATGGACCACCTAGCCGGACACATTATGTACATCAAGATGTATAAGAATGGAGAGCAGGTCATGTTTTTAGGAGAGTATGATACAGATGGACATTCCTCCTATCTGTCCAGTGGTGCGACTCTGCAGCTGGAGGTGGGAGATGTAGTCAACATGCGACTCCCTGCAGGCTACAGGCTCTATGATGATGCTGGTAATCACAACACCTTCAGTGGCTTCCTGCTCTTTCCTCTCTGAATGCAACACACTGAATGGAACACACTGAATAACACACTGTTTAACAATTGTTTATGTCGTGAAATGAATTGTGTTTCATGAACATGAGAAAATAAATCATTGTTAAACTTCAATCTGTATTTGTCTTCATGATGAATAAGTAGCTATGGTAAATGATTGCACATATTCACATGTTTTCATTAAAGCACAATAAAAAAAGGTTACATTAAAAATTTAATTCAAAACACTATTAGTAAAAAAAATTTGGTTTACCCCAGAACAGTAAATGATGAGAACAATATCAAGACTGACTCATGGAAACATTTGAACTGAAATTCAATGAGAAAAAACAGACAGATGTACAGACTGTACAATAGGGAATGTAATGTCCATGTGTGTACCAACGTTAACTCTTCTTACATAAATTAAGGTCATTGTGGATCCATTGTTTACAGACTTACACATTGTTTATTTTTTAAAACACTAACTGTAATGTGTGAGGTGTGCACAGAGAAAGCATAGGAACTGAGAATGTGTACTTACATGCCTTACATGTATAATTCAGAGAAAGTGTGTGTGTGTGTGTGTGTGTGATACTGCTATACTGTGTGGTGATTATAACTGACCTGTAAGTGATTTTTTAGTGAGCAGGATGTGAGGTGTAGGCTATATTGGAATTCTGACATTTTGTTAGCTCAGTGCATAAATTGTCTGTTCATGGCTGTTTGATACTGTGCATTTTGTGTATGTTACTGTAGTGAGATTATATGGTGAGAGGGTTGTGGACATCTGAAGGCATTGGGCTGGTTAATCCTTATTCACCACTATACTGCTGTATATACTTGTATATTTGAGTATATTTGTACATTTTTCTGTATGTATGTTTTCTTAGATTTCTGTATTAACTAATTTTGTATTGCAAAGCTTATGAAGGATGGTTGCAACAACTGATAGACACATTTGAATTTCCATTCTCCTTTTTCTCTTTAACAACTCTTCCTGGTGCCCCTGTAGCCTGGGTACCTCAGATGACTGAGAGTGCATTTCATTTGTTCTGGCCTCACTCCCACTGAATCAGATTTCCAACTTGCGCCAGATGGAGTGTGACGGTCACAATTGTACTTCTGATAACTACATGTCAAGTGTTGGAGTTGTTAGGAATAGCTTTTCTGTCACCATCACACTGTTGCAATGAACTCTCAAAGCACTCACTCGCCCAAAGAGAAAGGCAAGAGGATGCGAGTGAGAAATTGACCGTGGTCAGGGTGCCTGTATTCCAAGGAGGTGTTGTTTTTATTTCCTTATCATTCCTTTTTCCCACTTATCCAATCAAAACATTAAATGGCATTACACTTTGTGACTTTGCTCGGACCTACATGTGTGGCCTCATGTAGCCTTTTAACAACATACTATCTGGGTTTCCGTACATGTTCCTGCACTTTAGCATCTGTATTTGTGTCACTACTATTTTGCGTTCTATTTGTATATGTTCTCACTTACTCAGAGGCCACCCTGAAGCAGTTCCCAGGCCAGGCACTCACTCCAGATTGCTGGGCCAGGCATGCCAAAGTGACAGAACTGAGGTTCCATAACAAAAACAAAGATTTTCAATAAAATAGAATAAAGATAACAGAAGTGTTGTGTGTTTCTTCCTCTTTATACTGATACTATGGTTGATTTTAAGTAAACACAAAAGTGAAATATTTATTGATCAATGCAGAAAATATCAAACCATAATAGAATATGGACTATATTAGAGAAATATATGTCTGAAATATATAGATCATGTGATCAGAATCTTCATCAAGGGTCATGTGATCATGCTTCTTAGTGTCATATATTTAAATATATTTAATTATATGCATAAAATATAAGAAAGTGGCCAATATTGAATATTTACTTCTATTTTAAAATATTGATACATACATGGAAATATATGTATTTAACATAGATGTAAATATATTTATTTAACATAGATGCTTATACTGGAATATGTTCAAGCTGCATATATGTGAATAGATGCTTATACTGGAATATGTTATTTTTCTGTATGGGTACAACCATTTCATATATTTCTATCATGTTGATAGCAATGTTAATGATAATGATAACAAAGAAAGATATGAGTTTAAAAGTGGTTTATTTACTCATGTTAATGATCCAGCTTATTTCTCTTTTGCCAAACTAAACAGTTGGGCTATTTGTTTATTCAGAGAGGAAAAAGCAGGAAGCCAGTGAAGGGCATTGATTATTATGGTCGTCGTAGAGCCTCTTGCCTGCAGGAGTCGCATGTTAACCACATCTCCCACCTCCAGCTGCAGAGTCACACCACTGGAGATATAAAGGTGACCCTGAGCCTCATGGTCTGCTAGGAAAAAAATCTGCTCTTGATTCTTAAACATCTTGATATCCATCCAGGCTGAAAAGGGGTAATCCATGACAGTGAACCTGATGTAGTAGACTCCCGTGACTGGAGCTGTGAAGAAGCCTGTCGTGCTGATGTAGGCCTCTCCAACATTGGTGATGATTTTAGTGAAGACCAAGTTCATCTCTGTGTTCCCTGACTGGAGATATTTTGAGTTAGTCAGAGCAGCTGAAAACGCCACCTTGGGTTTCTCTGCATCTAGTCTGGTGATGGTGTCCTGTAGTTTTGTCTGCGTAGCGGTCAGCTGCTCTCTGAGTTCCCTGAGCTCAGCAGAGATGTCCAGGTGAGTGGGGCCTGAGGCATTATCAGTGTCAGTGCTCTAGCTCTCCGTCTGGACCCCATAGAGAAAGAACAGCAGCGGCAGTAGTGACATCACGGCCCTCATCTTCAACATCGCTCTCTCTCTCTCAGTAGCTCTATACTGTAGTTTCTGAGTTCTCACTCTTTTTATGCCTCAGTTAATGCTGATGGTCATCACATTTTGGGATGAAAGTCCGAAGACAAAGTTAAGTTAATAAAAGATAGATAGATAGATAGATAGATAGATAGATACTTTATTGATCCCCAAGGGGAAATAAAAAAAACAGACAAGCAAACAAAACATGGCTTTCGGACTGGGACATGACCCAAAGTACAGTTTGTGTAAGTTTAAAAAAAACATGATCATGATCAAAGCAGGCATAAAGAACAGGACTCTTTTCCCAAAACCTTCATATATATGCTATACACTTTTAGTGAGTTATACCATACTGTAAGCTCTACCTTTTTTAAAGTTATCAGGACAGGAAATGTAGTGTACTTTTCTGGTAGAATGTCCCCTATACCAGTGGAAATCCAGTTCTCCCCAAGAAAAAATATATTTATTAAATCAGTCAAAAGAGTGAAATAAACTAAAAGAGATTGTGGGATATCTCTAGGGAGCTATACTGCATAATTAAATGAAAGTAAGCACACTCTTAAAACGAATGAGTTGTCCTTATCTGGACACAGAGATGTGTTAAAACAACATTCGTTTATGGAGTTTTATTTTATCATGTGCTTAATTTATCAATACAAAATAATGGTCATTTCCTCACCCCTCTGCCATCTTTAGTAAGAGTAGGGGGGGGTGCCAAGACGATTGAAACACTTTTTAATTCAACGTAATTTACAAAGAGATTGTACCAATCTGAAAGCTAATATTTAGTCACTAGCAACCTACATCTGTCCTCTGTCAAATGCAGTTGCATTGTTAGCTCTGAACAAAACCGTTGAAGAATAATTTCAGCCATGACCAGACTCATATCTATGAACAAACCCACTTAGAGATGAATGCTTTGATTCTGTGTGTGTGTGTGTGTGTGTGTGTGTGTGTGTGTGTGTGTGTGTGTGCATCAGCATGCTTGCTAGTCTTACTGTATGGGTTAACATCACTGGGTGTATTCTTCATCAAATTAATTTAGTCAGTATTTAAATAAACTAGATGTACCGCAGAGCGGTACAAAATATGACCGTGTGTGTGTCTTTATGTGTGTGTGTGTGTGTGTGTGTTTATGTGTATACGTGTGTCTGTGTGCGTGTGTGTGTGTGTGTGTGTGTGCATGTGTGTGTGTGTGTGTGTGTGTGTAGCTGATATGGCCCCCCATGAACGGAATTTCACGAGGTTGAACGCATTCAGGGGGTATCATAATGATCATACACTTCAAATTTTGTGCAGTTTTGAACCTGTCAACCAAAGATTTTTTTGCCTGTGCCTGTTGAGGTGTCCACGACCGTGGCAGCCTTGACAGGGACATCAAGGAGGTGGTCATCTCCCAGCCCCCACACCCCCTCAATACCACTGCAACACTCACCTCCACCATCACAGGCTATCGTACCCCCACCATCACTGGATATTGCACCCCTCGCCCACATGGCGATCACGAACAATGAGGTGACAACGACTTCAGTCAACAGCCATCAGACACACAGATCCCAGATGCACCCCCCCTCCCCCATTATCACAGCAGATCAAGTAAGAGTTCAACTAAAGAAACTTCGCCCCAAGAAGGCAGCCGGGCCTGACAGACTGTGTCCTAGGCCAGTGTTTCTCAAAGTGTGGTCCGGGGACCACTAGTGGTCCGCAAGCTATCCCAAGTGGTCCGCAAGCAGACGTGGTAAAATATAATATAGATGAGTTGTTTGCAATATTGAACCAACTTGTATGTAAATTCAAACAGTTCTGCAACATGCCTATGTATGCTACGCCAGTTTAAATCATATGAATCCTCTGACACAATAAGCAAGGTGAGGCCTATTGTGTAATATACTGTTGAAGTACGTCTACTCTTCTTTTTTTTTTAGCTAGGTGGTCCGTGAGGTTTTTTTTCATTGGTTAAGTGGTCCTTGGTCTGAAAAAGTTTGAGAAACACTGTCCTAGGCTACTCAAGGCCTGTGCTGCTGAACTAGGGGAGCCACTGAAGCACATCTTCAACTTGAGTCTACGTCTCGGACAAGTTCCAACACTGTGGAAGACATCATGTCTCACCCCAGTCCCTAAGAAGCCACACCCTAGTGAGCTTAATGACTACAGGCATGTCGCTCTAACATCACATGTGATGAAGACAATGGAGCGACTGGTCTTAGGTATGCTCAGACTCCAGGTACGCCATGCACTAGACCCGTTACAGTTTGCATACCAGGAGAAAGTGGGCGTGGACGATGCCATCACTTATCTTCTAGACAGGACACATTCTCACCTGGACAATGTTCTTTGATTTCTCAAGTGCTTTTAACAGCATCCAACCCCTCATACTGGGAGACAAGCTCTTGCAGATGGGTGTGGACGCTCACCTGGTAACTTGGATTACAGATTACCTGACCGAGCGACAGGGAACTGTGCTCTCACCAGTCCTGTTCACCCTGTACACATCTGACTTCTGTGGGGTGTATCAGGGACAAGCAGGAGGAGGAGCACAGGAGCCTGGTGGAGGACTTTGTGCAGTGGTGCAAACTCAATCACCTTCAACTCAACACTTCAAAGACCAAGGAGATGGTGGTGGATTTCCACAGGTCTAGGCCCGCTCTGCTACTAGTCTCCATTGATGGGGTCAATGTGGAGGTGTTAAGCACCTACAAGTATCTGGGTCTCCACTAGGGATGTAACATTATGAAAATTTAACCTCACGGTTAGAGTGACCAAACTAATCACGGTTTTCGGTATTATCGCGGTAATTTTAAAAGTGTGTTTAATATGTTCAGAAAGCACTAATAGGCATACACAAGCTGAAATAGTTTCAAAAGGTGTGACAGTATTTACTATATTACAAAATATATGACTTGGAGTTTGCTATTTCTGTTATATGGATCCATTGAGTGAGACCAAAGTAAGTGTTCAAAATTAAACTTTAGGCTACGGATAACGTGAGTGGAATGGATTTAATGTGGACACACGCATAAAAACACACAGAGTGGCTACATGATACAGTGCATGTTTTGCTGTGAAAATGTTCCGCCTTTTAAAAGCAGGTGTAGCCAAATCCGAATCACAGGTAAATCCATCAAGTAGATAACAGAATCAGTAGGGTGCCAGTTTTGTTTCATTGTACCAGGCCTACTGTATGTCAAAAGCAGATGAAGCTGGGAAGGATTAAACACACGGTTGCCAGACCGTGGTAATCAACCGTGATAATCATGATATTTGAAATGAAAACGGTAATTGTCATCGTCAACATTTTTATCGCGGTTTACCATTATAAAGGTGCTCTAAGCGATGTTGGGTAACGTCACTTCGGTTGACATTCAAACTAAACACAGAGCTAGCTCCCCCCTCCCTCCCGTACAACTGAAACTCTCCTGAACGCTGATTGGTTTGAACAGTTTGTTATGTTTCATGGTCCAGGCTGGACCAGGCTTTTACAGTGTATTCAGGGGACAGACAGCTAGCGGATGGTGAGGTGATGTTTGCTGTATGTGACAAAAAATGTTTTAGCTTAGAAACTGTATAACATTGCTTGGAGCACCTTTTCATGTTTGTATTGTATATACAAACTTATCTTTCAGTTATATTCAGTATGCATGACCAATGACTAGTCAGAAGAATTTCAGTTGAAATGATTTCCTCATGAGGTACACTATTCATCATATGTTACATATTGAGCAGCTTGTTCCATTAAGAGAGGAAAGAGCAGGAAAGCGCTGAATGTGTTGTGATAATCTGTGTAATCAAAGCCTTCAGATAGCCTACTGTTTGCAGGGAGTCGCATGTTAACAACATCTCCAATCTCCAGCTGCAGAGTTACACCACTGGAGGACAGATTGAAGTCCATCAGTCATATTCCCCTAAACCGTCTCCCCAGGTCCTTTTGTCCATTCTAAATACAATATAAGCAAGTAGTAGGCTACATAAAGGTCAAGTACATCAACTAGAGTAATTGTAAGAAAACATAAAATGGAATAAAATGCCGAGATAAAACAAGAGGCTGAGTTTATTTTAATCACTGTAAGAATGAGTGAGCTACCTTCAAAGAAGAAAGAGAAGAAACCCAGTAAAAATGCAATTATTATTGGTGTTGTCATGTAAATTGCTACCTGCAGTGATTCTCAGATTAACTACATCTCCCACATCCAGCTGCAGAGTCACACCACCAGAGAGATAGGTTTCTTTTCCATCAGTATCGTACTCTGCCAAGCCCATGAGCTTCTCTTTGTTCTTAAACATCAGGATCGTCATCCTGCGTGACTCTAGTATGTCAAGTACTGTGAATCTAAAGTAGTAGACTCCTTTGACTGGAGTTGTGAAGAAGCCAGTCGTGCTGCTGTAGGCCTGTCCAATATTGGTGATGATTTTAGTGAAAACCAAGCTCAGCTCAGAACTCCCAGCCTTTACGAGATCCCGAGTTAGTCAGACCTGCTGAGAACGCCACCTTGGGTTTCTTTGAAATCTCCTTCTCCAGATTCACTACTTCAGTTTCAGTGGTTGCCAGTCTGGTCTTCACTGCTGCTAGCGCAGTGTTGGTGTTGTGCAGCGCAGTCGTGGTGTCTCGGAGCTCCTTCTGGGTACCGGTCAGCTTCCCTCTCAACTCCAGCACCATGGCTCTGAGTTCCCTCAGCTGGTTCTCGGTCTCCAGTTCACTCTGGGAGCACTGGATCTGTGCTCCGCACTCAGAGAACAGCAGCACCAGCAGTGTGATGATGGCTATCATCTTAGATAAGACTCTGTCACACACACAGACACTACAGCAGTAGTTTAAAAAGATGAACTCAGTAGTAAGAGTGGCAGTAGTTTCTGAGCTGTGCTGGTAGTGTGCTGGTACCCATTTTGGTCTTGGTTGGCTATTGTGTAAGAGTAAGGCGTTCTTCCTGCTATTTTTTGATACTTGTGTTTATTTTGTCTTATTTGGTTGGTTTTGAACCTTTAGTTCCTCATTGCATTATGCAATGCACTACATCTGGTAGGACAGATAAGAAAGTCACTGTGGTAATCAGACTCGTGTGTGTGTGTGTGTGTGTGTGTGTGTGTGTGTGTGTGTGCGTGTTTGTATGAAGTCACTTGTTTACCACATCTTCCAGTTGCTCCTGCAGAGTGCTGGAGACAGGACATGTGGATCCCCAAATTTACTGTGTAATTCTCTTTGACTCCAAACTCATCTTATTTAAACTCTGTCTGTATGTTTTCCATCTGAGTGCTCCAGTCATTGGAAAATACCAATTTCAAGACGTTTTGGTAGTGTTTGAAAATAATCCCTCTAGCTCAGTGTGTTTCCCAAAGTGTTTTTGTTTTGACATTTTGTAATTAAAGTGAAAAAGTCACGCCTCGCATGCCACGCGTTTTTTCGGTTAAAACATTTTATGTCACTTACTGCAAACATCACCTAACCAACCGCTAGCTGTCTGTGTCCTGAATACACTGTAAAAAAAAGCTAGCTCTCTGTTTTGTTTGAAAGATTTTTTTTTAGAGATGAAATTGAGCCTCATTAGTCTTAAGTTTGGGAACCTCTGCTCTAGTTTGTAAGGTACACATCATAGGGACAGTCAATGTGTTTTGTACTGCTTGTGTGTGTGCTACCTGAAAGCATTTTCAATTGGACTTAAATGTACAAATGTGAATGTTGTTTTGAAAATGTGTGTGTAGTTTTGAGAAATGGGTGAACTGAATCAGAAAACTATGTCTTATAGCAACTGAAACAAAACATGTACAGTAATGCATGGCCTGTATGCCGTGACAAAGGCATAGAACAAAGAAATGGTGAAAAGTACAGTAGACACAGCCAGGTCCTGGGTCCTCTCTCCTCCTGGGTCCTGGGTCTCGATACGTTTTGCAGATATCATTGCACCCAGAGTGTATGGCTGTTGCTGATAAGCCTACCCCCTGCTTTTATGTAAAAAGGGGAACATTTGTGAACTGTTGACACCTGCTGCTGAGTATGTGCTGAAACACATTAACATGCTAAAAAGAGGAAACTGGCATCTTCTTCTGCAGAACAAGTTTTAAAACGTACAGCCTGAACTCCATATTAAATGGCAGTTGAATGTCCACAACGTCCACGATAGTTCAGGCAATTATGAACAAAGGAGACACAATGGGAGGGAACAAGTAGCACTCAGACGGAAAACATACAGAGAGAGAGAGAGAGAGAGAGAGAGAGAGAGAGAGAGAGATATATATATATATATATATATATATATATATATATATATATATAGAGAGAGAGAGAGAGAGAGAGAGAGATGTCCTTTCCTATTTTTCCTACCCAGTGCCGGCTCAAGCAGAATTTGAATTGGGGCCCTCCTCCCACCACCGCGGAGTCACCTGTGCTATTATGATACAAATGTCACACTCTAAACTAACATTATAAATTGCTGCAGAATGCTCCATTCACTTGAATGGGCCATCCCAACATTCGGAGATCTGATAATTCTCGATAACAGACCGTTGCTAAGTATAACTCAGTATAACTAAGTATAACTACTGGATCGGGAAATAGGTCCCAACAGGGCGAACCGGACCCCAACGCGCAACGGAGAGGTCTTGTTCCGACCTGAAGGGACCTATCTCCCGACAATGACCGGCGTTCTATACATTATCCCGCTTATTACACGGCTACTTGCCAAAACGAAACAATAAACTCCCCACGATATGACTCTTTAGCCTACATAGTGTAGCAGGTAGAGCTTCTCTGCCTGCTATTTCCAATAGCACCTGCCAGTGCTAATGAAGGGGGTGGGGCAAATGGCAATTAATCAATCTGGCACCAGTGGAGCGCTGCTTAAGAGGGAAGAGGGGCAGCAGCCAGTAGCAATGTAGACTCCACTGGTGTAGCCCCTGTCTGTGCTACTGTCAGGTGTCAGCTGTTTCCCTGTAGACATTTGTGGTTTTCTGTTATGTATGTCGTGGTGTTTTCACAGTTTCACAGTAAATAAAGTCATGCTGGTGAGGTAACATGGGACGTGCTGCTGTCTTGTCTTGGTTTTACTTTGGTTATTCGTTGTGTTTGGTTTTTGTTTTAAGCAAAATAAATCTTTTGCTTTCCTGGAATTCATGTCTCCTCTGTGTAATTTTGAACCTGAAAGAGCTGTCTCTTTCTAAAGGTACAATCTCTTAAAGATTCCCTGATGCATTAGGCCTCAGGGTGGCGTAGTCAGGCTACTGTGATTGGCCCCTTGGCCCTTCCTATGTATCACCCTGTTACAATAGCCTAGAGGGTAGTAAAATCATAAAGGTTGTCTAGTATTATTTTACTAAAACTATAATAACAAATATAACAGCAAGCAGTAATTATCGGGGTCCAAGCAAGAGTGCAAGATGTGCCCTTAAGCAGGTTTATGGTCATCGTTGAGGAAATGGTACAAAGTATAAGCACACCCATATCTATATGTCTATGTTAAACGGGTCAATATACTAGACAAGAGGGATGCTTTTTTCCCTTTTTTTTAAAATCCTTATTTTTATTGATTTTAAACAACCAACATTCTTTCAACACATGTATTCAAATACAACATAAAGTTACACTTCTTGCCCATCTCCCACCAACCCACCCACTTTGAGCCATCTGCTTATAATAATAGTTTGCAATAAAAGTAACAATATTAATTGTAAAAAAAAATGTAATAAAATAAATCAATAAATAAATAAAAACAACACTCAAACATACAAACAAAACATAAAATACAAACAACAAAAACACATACATGAGGGTAGTCTCACTTGTTATTGTGGCTTTTAAGAACATGGGTTACTGGGTCTTGATTCCAAAAATGTAATGAATGAATCCCATATTTTATGGAAAATATGGCTTTTATGTTTAATGGCATATGTAAGCCTATAATTGAGAGTAACCACACGCTCACACACAAGCACACACACACCTGTGGGGTGTACTACGAATCTCGATTAGTGGGTTAGCGAGGTATGTTGCGCTCAAAGCCAGGGTATGCTGTGACACGAAAGTGGATTTGTTTTAGTGTCGCTATATAACCATGGCATCTTATGCTGTCAACCAAACCTGGTCGGGAGGAGGTTATGTGCTAAGTTATAGCTCAAATCGTGTAATCTACCGCACACTGACCAATCAATTGTCTTAAAAACAAAGTTATCTCACGTGTAGGATTCTGTCATATGTCTTACAGGTGGAGCTCCGCCTCTACTAACATTTTGGATCTCGAATGCGCTTTAATAGTGCTGTGCGTGCAAATATCCCACTATGGACGTGCATACCATACAACAACTGATGACAATTGATTTATTTGATGTTATAGGTTAGACACAAAAAATCACCACAGTGTAGATGAATGCAGAAGTAATTGTTTTTAAATAGAGGCGGTCTTGTGCGTCTCCACGTTACACGATTGGCCAAAGTCATCCCAACACCGAGAACGCGCACAGATCTGAGCTGAAAGCATAGTTTGACAAATATATCACATAACTGCAATCGTAGTATCACTTAACATATACTCCTGAGTCAAGGCTTTGTCAAGCCTCGATATGTCTACATAGCCTAGATATTTCTAACATGCTTCGTAGTATACCCCACCGGAGTAGGCGTGGTAGACCAACTGAAAGCAAATTTACGTATGCACCCATGTGTGAGTGCTTCCTTAGGGGTATTTCACAAAGGCAGAATTAAGGGCCCGTCCTCACGGAGACGCTTTTTAGGTTAAATGCAGAGGTTTTGCTTCGTCTTGGCCGAGCGTCCAAACGAATCCTGTAAACGCACTGCCCGAAACCGCACTTTTCTGAAACCTGGTCCCAGAGTGGAGAAATCTGAAACCGTAGCCCGTTTGAATTCGTTTTAGACAGTGAAACCGCACATCCTGCTTATGCGACGATGATGTCACCTCAGCTGCCCTGGACTTGCACTTATAGTATTGCCTAACAATACTAGTTTTCATACATGACATTACCTCCCACGATTACACTCCGTAAGATAAATATCACAACTGGTGCTGCGCAGCTACCGATAGCTTATGACTTGGTGGACTGAACACTGTTTTTTCGGTGTTTTTAATGCATTCTAGCTACTGTCAGTGACGCGAGAGAACTTAAGTTATTAGGAAAGTCGTGTAAGTTTAGGCTACATTAATTTGTGCGTAGTGCCAGTGTCATTCATTTATTTATTTTACATGTCTTACAACATATATACATGCATTCACAGTCGATTGAAATCAGATATAAGCATACAAAGACGCTTTAGAACTCACGTTAAGCCGATGGTAGCACACTGATTGCAAATCGCGCCGATTTGATTTGATGCAGGCAAACGTATTGTTACTAACGAAGGTTTTATAGCAATATTATAAATGTGGCGACAGAATAGCCTAGAACTTGGGTAAGCCTTGCGTTTAGTAGCCTAATTGCGGTGATAGCCAAAACTAATGTGAATCAATGGACTATCCTACAAACCAAAGAAAGTAAAGGTGATTAGTAGGCCTACCTCGTTAGCCAAATAAAGGACGGGACTGCACCCTTCACAAACCGTAAAATAAAGTTTATTAGTTTTACAGCTGACTACAGTTGACAGTTCACCATCAGTCCACACAAACAATTCTGGTTTCCTTGCACTAGCCATTTTGTCATAGCTTATTCTGTCTGTTTGTAAAGCACAAACTTTGGTCAATTTCTGTAAAGAAACAGTGCCACCTATAGGCCTGGGGTATGAAGTAACGTGTTGAGTCGTGTTGAGATGGATCCGTTTGGACGCAAATATTCTTGATGCGGTTTCAGGGAAGACGGAGGAAAAAAAGATCGGTTTCGTACGTGTGGACTAGCCCTAAGACATCCAAGATAAGTGATAAAGCGAGGTTTGACATAGCGTTGTCTGGTCATCCTAGCTCAACTCGTTTCACTAATGCCAATCCAGGATGAGTAGGAGCGACTATGTCAAGCCAGGTGTAAGTAATTCAGGATGTGTGTGCGTTCTCGTTTCTGCTCCAAAGTGCCCACAGTTGGAATAAAAAAGACGCGGAAAATAGCGTCATTCACACAAAGTGAACAACGGCTTTTGACATAGACTAACAATTAAGTGGCTATTTCTGTAAAACAGCAGGAGTAGGCGTGGTAGACCAACTGAATGCAAATTTACGTATGCACCCACGTGTGAGTGCTTCCTTGTCTCGGAACGCAACGTCAATAAGAAAGCGCTTGCCACTGCAAATATGCACATATATGATATACCAATATTAATATTGTAGTTGAAAATACCTTCAAAAACTTGCCCCTCCACTCCCAATCAACTACAGTAGGCTATTCATCAAACGTCTATCAATAAAATAAGCAAACAATGAGTACCTATAACCTATGTTAATAATTATAAGGCTATCACAATTAAAATAATAACCATATGGTAGTAGGCAGACAATCTGTTTTGTTTTGCGAGTAAATACATTTAGCAAATAGTTTTATAAATGGAATAAAGCTCTTTAAAAATGAGCACGGAGGTCTGATGTGAATGACAGCTATCTGAACCAATAAGACAACATAATTACCATTAGTATTAACTTAGCTTGGCGGTTGGTGCAGAGAATAAATCCCCATGGTAACTTATGTGCCATCTCTTTTGTGAAACCAAGTCTAGGCTAAATTCATCCAGGATAACCAAAAAATCCCAGCTTAATCCCTTAGGTTTTGTGAAATACCCCTCTGGTCTTATTCAAACGTGGTACACACAATCAATGTGACATTCTTTGGACGCACTGAGTTCCGTGACATTCCATTGGGGGTGCTACAGCCAACACATGTCAATATGTCACGAACTGTTTGACATAGAAAATTGAAACACTTAAACCTCTTCAAAATGGCCGCCAAAGGCAAATCAAATTTTAGTTGTAAATATATGCCATTGTAAAAGACCAATCCTCATGAAACAGCGGTTTCTTTATAATGATACAGAGAAGCATATCTCTTGTCTAGCATATTGACCTGTTTAACATACACTGTAGACATAATATGTTATGTAATATATTGGGTGTGCTTATACTTTGTCCCATTTCCTCAACGATGACCATAAACCTGCTAAAGGGCACATCTTGCACTCTTGCTTGGACCCCGATAATTACTGCTTGCATTGTTTTGGTGTAAATAACAACTACAGTATATTAATACAATTTATAATGTTAGTTTAGAATATGACATTTGTATCATAATAGCACAGGTGACTCCGCGGTGGTGGGAGGAGGGCCCCAATTCAAATTCTGCTTGAGCCGGCATTGGGTAGGAAAAAAGGAATGGACATCTCTCTCTCTCTCTCTCTCTCTCTCTCTCTCACACACACTGTCTGTATGTTTTCCATTTGAGTGCTTCTTGTCTGTCTCTCTCCCTTTGTGTCTCCTTTGTTCATAATTGTCTGAACTATCGTGGACGTTGTGAACATTCAACTGCCATTTAATATGGAGTTCAGGCTGTACGTTTTAAAACTTGTGCTGCAGAAGAAGATGCCAGTTTCCTCTTTCTAGCATGATCATGTGTTTCAGCACATACTCAGCAGCAGGTGTCAATAGTTCACAAATGTTCAAAGGGTTGAAGTATGTATGGTTGAAGGCTTATCAGCAACAGCCATACACTCTGGGTGCAATGACATCTGCAAAACGTATCGAGACCTTCCTGTGGACCCAGGACCTGGCTGTGTGTCCAGTTTTAACAGGTTCTCTGTCGTATTCCTTTGTCATAGCCGGTGAGGTCCAGAGTGTCATTGCTGGACCCAGAAGCGGACACCAGAGTAGAGAGCGAGGGAGTGACCACTGTCATTTTAATTACACAGCGCCCTATTAACCTTTTATTTTTAAATACATGAAGGTACTGTCACAATAGTGCACTGTTAAAAAAAACAGGAAAATAATGGCAACCCTACTGCCAGTTCTTTGTGTTAATCGTGTTTTAGTCTTATGTTATTTAACGGGCAAATATTGTAGGTTTGTACGTTTTCCTCCCCTGATGTGTACTTTTTTGTTTTTCCACTTAATAGCTGTTTATTGTCTGTGTCACTCACTCTACTCAGTAGCAGGTGTCAATAGGTCTATTTTACATATAAGCAGCAGTTGAAGGCTCTATTAAAATATATTTTGGGCATTATGTCAGAGCACATTCAAACCCTTTTTGGGGTTAAAATCCCTGACCGGTTAAGT
This sequence comes from Alosa alosa, assembly GCF_017589495.1. NCBI lineage: Eukaryota > Metazoa > Chordata > Actinopteri > Clupeiformes > Clupeidae > Alosa > Alosa alosa. Next base: position 28,457,790 of record NC_063191.1, read on the forward strand.
AGGTTGTTCTGATAGTTAGACCTCATTGTCATTAGGTATTGTCATAGCCCTATGAGTTCAGGAGTTATTAGTCTGATTAATTATACTAATGTGGAAATAAAAGACAGACTAAATGCAACAAACATTTTCATCACATCTCACCAGTCAGGTCTTAAAACGTGCCTGCCACCATTTTAGTTAAGTGTCAGTCAAGACATGCATGCAGGTTTTTGGAAGACTGGACTAGAGGGAGGGGTGATGAGCTAGAAAACAAGGCCCCAAATGTTCTGGTAGAAACAGACACACTTCTGTTTCTCTGGCCTCCCACTTTTTTTCTCTTTGGATCTCTCTCATCCCTCTCTCACTTCTTCTTTTGTTCTTTCTCTCTTCCTAGGAAGCTGGTTCACCCCATCAGGTGCCCAGTGAGTTTTTTTTACACAGAAGCCAATCCCTCAGATTATGATTTTCTCAAAAATAAATAAATAAATGAAAATGTCACAAATATTTGATCGTTTTGAGCATGTGCCAAATATATTCAGTTTACTGTCATAAAGCAGTAAGTAAACAAGAAAAAATATATACTTTAATAACAAGGTGGAAGAGCAGGGCAGTGGGAAGTGAGTTTTGGTTGGGAGTGCTGTAGTCGGGGTAGTTTGCCAGTAAAAATAGGCTTTATTGAAATGGTAAAAACCGTCTGCATATGCATAACATAGGCCTACACAACGCAATATTCATAGGCTAGCCTACATTAAATTGATCCACATATCACAAATATAGCCTACAACAAATGCTAACATCATAAACGCACAGTGTAGCCTTTAACCTACACTTTCAAAAAGAAGAGAAAGAACGCTCTGAGGAGGCCACTGAAACAGGCACGCAAAGACACAGATGAATAAGTTCATCTACCTCGCTGAAGAGAGCTCTTGTTTGTGGATGGAGCTTAGTCAATATCCATGCCACCTTTCACCGTGGTGCACCGAGACTCCCCGATAACACTATGCATCATTTTAAGCTGAAGATTGAGGCGGCCCGTGTTCAGCTCCTTGGGAAACTCACGGTAATATTCAGCTACTTAATATGGCATATTGTCGTACCATAAAGCTAGCGTCATAGGATATCTCCCTCAGGTTTGTTTTGTTAATTTGTTTAGTTTTTGTTTAGATCTCCCAGGTCTAATGTAACATTTTTTAGTGCATAATAGAATAATAGACAGGGGGACGGAGAGCTTCTTTTTTTTTCTGATCGTGAGTGGTATGACACATAGGCCTATACGCGTGCTTTCCTGCAGGGGGTGCCGCACCCCCAGCACCCCCACTTCCCACGGCTATGTAGAAGATTAGTTGTTCTGTCCTTTTAAAAAATAGTTTGTTAGTAGTTATTTGAATTGTTTTATAGTAGCCTACGGCTAAATGTGGGTAGCACAATACATTTTGGAAGTGATGAGACTTGCGTCATTTGAACCACTAGAGGGGCCCACAATAACACGGTTTCAACAAGTGTATTCAATTTGTTCAACCAACTGTCCAGCTATAACAATGCATAACCCGGTTTTGAAAACCACAAACAATCGGTCACTGATGTCCGCAGTTATAAAATGATAACGTCTCTTGGTTTGAGTAGCCTACTTCATCAGGTCTGTATTATAATATTAGACTATCTAGAGCGCAGTGTGGTCTAGGCAGGGAATGTGCCTCAGCCTAGGTGTCATTTAAACGCTGGGATACTAATTATAGTTTTTAAACAGATTTAGGAAATTAAGATGGAGTTGCTCATTATGAACAACAGCGATTGTTTTCTTAGTAAACTCTTTTAATCACTGACAGCTCAGCTGTCAGCGGTGTGTAAACACTAGCCTACTGTACTGAAACGGAGCGCAAACCTCAGCTGATGCCACTCGCCCTATGTTCCGCAGAAATAGTTAACAAGCATTCGAACCGAAGCCGCTGTAAACATGTTCGGCTCTGAAAAGAAAGTGGGTTAGCGTTACAAACAGTTGAGGAAAGAACCCTCCCTCAAGAACGTGAGTGAGCAATGTGAAATATTGTATCAGTAGGCTAATTACTTAGTAAGTCATTCCTGTGGGACACGCACAAGAAACAGCTAGTTTGAGATTAGCCTAAAATTCAACTTTCACCCTCTTCTAAGACATAATTCCTTTGAAAGATGCATGTCAGCAGGCCGTCTGCACGCGTGCAGAAATAGCCTAGGAATCGCAGTGAATGAACAGGGACAGAACGTACGTGTGTGTGTGAGTGAATGAGTGAATACTCCTTGTACACAAACTGCTGGATGAACGTAGGCCTATTCGTTGTAGACTGCACAGATGGATAGCTAGAGGCTGCAGTTTACGTAATACAAGAAATGTCTTGGCCACTGGCCTTGACAATTTGGTGAAGTGGCATGTCATGATGGGTCAGGACTCAGGACATTCGTAGTGGGATATCTCTCAGCCTCTCCGACGCAGCCAAGGCATTTTTCAAGACGTCAAATAGCTGTCAATGCATGCAGGTAGCCTACTGGTTTTTAATACAGCAGCCGTTTAGGATTTGCTTAGCCTATGTGAGAGCCTAGTTTACCAGCGACAAGTGACACAGTTCTTGGCAATTGGCTACCATCGTAGACGACGGCAGTTATCAAGTTCTAGTTAATTATTAAACGTGTGGCCGGCAGGAGAGGAAGCCTTCAAAATCACATCGGATATGTTACCAAAAGGACTATGGAAGGTAGGCCTTAAGTCTTAACATTGCTTTGCATTAGTCTCAATATTCCTCATAGTTAATAACTTTTGTGCGTTAGTAAGATGTCTTGTTGAAGAAACATTTAAGTGTGTTGACGTTTTCGTAGTCTGCGTTGCTGTCATGACTATTTGGAGGAATATGGAAAGGTTAACTGGAATGAGACAGGTTAGTCAACGCCTGTTGTCATCTGATGTTTCTTACAGTGATGAAAATACTTCTTTTTTTAGGAATCACCTATGGAAAGACAAATGAAGCACCTAATGGGTAGGATGTCTTCAAATAATACATATTCTTGCTAACCTAAAACATTTTAAATTAATTTGGTTGCTTTGGACGCTTTATGGAAACCGACAGCTGAATGAGAAGATGATGTGTGGTGTGAGTTAAAGAAGCCTATGTTTTTGAATGCCTTTCTATCCAGGCATTCAAGAAAAAAAGCCTATGTTTCTGTCGTCTCATCATTGTAGCATATAAAGGCAATGTAGCCTTTGGTGCATTTTAAACCAACATTCGATTTAACCACCACAACTTTTAAATTATTTCTTAAAACCTTGTATAGTCATTAGTATTCACACATTCAATTCCTGACTGAATGTGCATAAGGGCTACAGTATGCCTACAGGTCATTAGCCAAAATACACTCTTAAAACGAATGTGTTGAAAACAACACACATTGTGTTATTTTGTAACACATTTTTAACACATTTTTATTTGTTACAGTTACACAATATGTGTTGAAAGTAACACAACTTGCGTTGTTTTTAACACATCTCTGTGTCCAGGGACAACACATTTTAAGCATGTAGAAATTGGCATGTGGTCCTGTAGCCTACAAAGCTCTCACTGACTTGTTCCTCCAGATCAGTGATGTGCCAGTTAAAGTGTGTATATGTTTATGAATCTGAATGATTACCAAATAGTAGGCTACAGACCCTGCTCCTTTAGGCCTATCTAGCATATCCCAAATAGGAGGTTTGGATAAGAGAGAACCTGCCTTTGGGAAGCTGATAGATCTGGTTTATGATATGACTGGGTCTCATTCAGAGTTTCCTTGGCAACCTGACAGAGTAAGAGGTGGCCAATGGCATCTCCCTCTGTGTCTGTTGTTGGAAGGAGAGTAAGTGGAGGCATGAGGCATGGTGTAGAGTGAGGTTGGCTGTGTTGGGTTTGCTTGATAGTGTGGTTGTCATTGAATTTATTTTACATTCATTCAATTATTACAAAGTGAGGTATAACATTAAAAAAATAAGGAATGCCAAGTTGTTGTTATATTGATAGTCATGGTGAGGTAGGATTTGTTTGTTTGTTTGTACCCAATGCTCAGACAGAGGGATGGGAAGACTGGGGATAATCAGCCTGAGACCAATGAATTTTTCCACCTCCATGGCAGGATATGGTGAGACATTTCTAGCCCTTCTAACTTTCAGCCAAACACAGGGCTGCCCCACTGGCCTCCCAAGATGGCAGCCGACTCTGGCAGACTGCCATATAGATACAAACTTGGCCCAGATCTGGCATATGGGCCACAGTAGATCCAAATCTAGCCCAGATCTGACACAAAGATCCAAACCTGACTAACATTCTGTATATAGATACAAACCCGGCCCGATCCTGAATCCCTCACATATTCAGCAGGCCCCCCATGGTCATAGTCACATTACAGAGTCATGCTATCTGACCCAGATTTGCACCCCCAGGGTCATAGTCACATTACAGAGTCATGCTATCTGACTCAGATTTGGACCAGAACAGTACTTGATCTGGTTGCTCGGCTTGGTCCTGATATGGTATTTGGATCTGGATCTGGATCCCTGATGTGGGTCAAACCAGGATCTCTTATATCTGGTTCACACTACGCTGTTTTTAAAAACAGATCAGTTAGTTACTGTATATACCTCAGTGTTTCCCACATAATTGAATTCTATTTGTGGTGATAGGTTTGCAGAATTAACTTGAATGCAACAGTTTTTAACAAATTAGCGCAGCGTGGTTATGATGCAGATTTAAGCATAATTTAGCCAGTTGAATTTTATGCCAACAACTGCAGGATTGTTAATGTTTTCGTGCAAAGTCAGTGCACCTTTGCACGTGCATGTAGGTTGTTGAGATACAAGGAGAGGCTGTGCAAAGGTGCACATAGCTCTACTATAAACTAATTCCATCCCATCTAAATAGTACAACATGGAAAATCATTGTGTGGTGGTCAGTGTTGATATTGTGGTGGGCTGCCACAAATAAGTCAATGTATGGGAAACACTGTATCTGCTGTATATATCTCCTAACATAACCTGTCAAGTCATCTGGTTGCCTTGACTGAGATCAATTCTGTGAACATGTAGTGTTATATGTGTAATGTTTACCTTGGTATTTATTTATTTATTTATTTATTTATTTATTTATTAATTAATTAGGTCACAGTTTACTTGGTTAGTCTGCCCACAGATTATCTACAAACTCTTTGTTGACAGTCTGTTAATTTAAATGTATGCTCAAGATAAAGCCAATGTTTAGTAATTGTTCAGCAACAATTACTTTACTGAATGTGAATATTACCAGATGAAATGTGATGGATGGCAAGTGGTGAAAAGCAGGCAAAGTGCTATTTGTTCTTTAAGTGCTTAGGTGATAGTTGAGAGTAAAGTGTAACTAAAGCAAATTTAATCAAATCTATTTGATAATTTAATACCATGAGCAAGATCCTAAACACACACATTTGTGAGTCAGCTCAATGGTCCCACATGCCCCAGGTGTCAATCAAGGGCACTCTGGGTATCTCACCAGGTGTGTAATCAAGCTAGGTCCACACAATTAATTATGATGCACATAACCACAACATACAAAGGGAGCCTATCATCAAGACGATTACAGAAACAATAGTGTTCATAAATTACAATATTTACAAAATTTACCATACAGTCAGCATATCAAACACTTCAAGTTATATTATACACATTGTGTCTTTACCTAATTTGTCATAGTCACTAATGACAGTACATCATATGCATGTTTAGTACAACTACCCTATATAGTGTAAATACGATAAAATTGTCGGACTGACAGAGGCTTTTGGCAACGACCAGCCACTGTCTTGATCCTGGGTCTAAGGTTATCTGTTTTCTGTAACACACACCCAGGGACCCCCTCTCCTGTGCTTTGCCCTCTCCCCTAAAGTGTCCCTGGGGCTCTGTAAGGTGCTGTTAGACACTGTTTATTGATAATGCCACTTTATAGATAGAGCTGAAAATAGATGCATACAGACTCACAGACCAATTTAGGCTCACTGGTTAACAACATACTGTACTGTCTATCAAAGATACACTTGGTCCAAAAACACTTGGTGCTTTGTGCAGCGATGAGACGATATGTAGGCCTATTGGAAATGGTGCTAATATAAGCAGTCAAAGTTTATAAACAGAGTTAAAGTTGAAAATCGAATGCCCACTTCAACACTTTAAACTCACAGGACTTTTGATTTGCTGTAATAAACACAATTCAGCACACCTCAGTTTAACTCTGTGTATGAATTCTGAGCTGGGTCATGTGTGTTCTCAGGGTAATCAGTAGCTAAGATGATGTGATGTCATATTTTATGGCACTTTATTGCATGTGCGCTTGGCTCATGACATCTGCTGTAAGCAGGTGTGTTAAGTATTTACTATCGGCTTTTCAGATGTTTCACTGTGAAGTCATTGAATCAGTGCTTTAAAAATATACCCATATAATAATATGTAAACGTGAGAAGAGAATATTTTATTGCTCTCGTGATATACCGTTGAGATGGAACTTTTCCCCATGCCATCTGGTCCTGGTTGGATAGCTCCGTCTGTCTTCAGCTCATAAGAGGGCTCGGAACTGGAAGGTTGCTGGTTCCAGCCTGGCTCCTCCTGACCCTGTCAAAGTGTCCTTGAGCAAGACACTGGACCCTGACTTGCTCCCGATGTCCAGGTTGGCGCCTTGCATGGCGGCGTCCTCCATTGGTTTATATGCTGCATGTGTGTAGGTGAATGTGCCATTGTGCTGTGGGTAACGTAAACCTTCAGTAGTGATCCTGAACAGCTGGTGTTCTGTTTCTCTTCTCTTCTCTCTTCTTCTCTTCTCTCTTCTTCTCTTCTCTTCTCTTCAGTGCCATAGCCAGGTTTTGAAAAATGCTCAATACGTCAATTACATATTATATAGAAGGGGCCTATTGCTATTTGCGAGAAACACATTTGCAAGTGACAAACTTGTTTTATCTCCACCTGTGAGTGCTTCACTCTGAGTGATTTTATGTTTCATTCTCAGGGGGTCCAAGCGATGCTATATTTTCTCTTCCCTCTGCCTCCTTCTTCTCCCTGCTGTATTCCACCGGCTCTCTATCCTCCTCTATACTGGAAAAAAATAATCGCTGGATTTACTTTGTTTTTTTATCATCGGTACATCGGTTTCACATGAATGAATTGTCTAGGTTTACAAAATTGATTCATGATTAAGTTAAGTTTACATGAAGTATTTCTGTAATGTCAACATCATTGTTTCATACAGGTGGCATGGAAAGTAGGCATTCAGATGTATTTAGTACTGCTTAGTTGGCATTATGTAGGCTATTTAGTATTGCAACAACAATGTTAAAGGAACATAACTTTGATATTATTTAAGACTTCAAGATGAGGTCTTGAAACATACTGAATATGTCGTATTCAGGCGCATTTATTGAGATTGAAAACATGTGCCATAACCACTGATTCTTTGTGCATGTTCAATACCTAACACAATCATGGTGGGAACAAAGCACGGTTCATCTCAAAGCATAACATAGGATACAACTCAGCTCCAAATTCTACTGGTCTCTACTGGTCTCTCTCATTTCTGTGTTTCTATGGGCTTTATTATTGAGACCTCTGATCTACTTTTCTTAACTGCCTTTCTACTCCTCTTTCCTGCCCTTCTTTCTGTTGTATCATTATTCTCTGTTTTACTGCCATTCTTTTTTTCTAACTTCCATTTTCCTGCCAAATATTTAACGAGAATCACTGTCTCTACCTAGAATTGGCCATTACAGACCAGCTGCTGGTGGACATTGTTTCTAACACCTGCCCACTTCACCTATGACAACCTTTCAAAAACATGTAACAGACAGATAAAAAGGGAACACACACAAGCTATTTTGAAACCCTTTGGGTAGACATAGAATGATTTATTTGCTCATGATATAGGCACATTATTCATCACTTGTTACCATCATGTTGAGCAGTTTTTTCCTTTCAGAGAGGAAAGAGCAGGAAGCCACTGAAGGTGGTGCGATTAGTATCATCATAGAGCCTATTGCCTGCAGGGAGTTGCATGTTAACTACATCTCTCCAGCTGCAAAGTCGCACCACTGGACAGATAGAGGTGTAGTCTGTCAGAATCATAACCTGACAAATATATGACCTGCTCTCCATTCTTACACATCCTGATACTCACCCAAAGGTCTATTAGATCTATATCCATCACAGTGAATCTGAAGTAGTAGACTCCCCTGACAGGAGCTGTGAAGAAGCCTGTCGTGCTGCTAGGCCTGTCCAACATTGGTGATGATTTTAGTGAAGACCAGGTTCAAATCAGTGTTCCCAGCGTTTATGTATCCTGAGTCAGTCAGAGCTGCTGAGAATGCCACCTTGGGTTGCTCTGTGATCTCTTTCTCCAGATTCTCTACTTCAGTCTCAGTGGCTGTCAGTCTGGTCTTCACTGCTGTCAGCTCTGCCTCTTGTGCTGCAGTTTCCATATTCAGGACCTCCATTTTAGTCTCATTTTAGGCTGGCAGACAATCTGATCTCTTGTGCTGCATTTTCCTGGATGAGGTTCATCAATTCAGTCTTCACAGTGGTCAGGTCTGTGTGTTGTGCTGCAGTGTCTGTCTTCATGTGCTCCAGGTCAGTGTCCAGTCTGGTTTTCAGCACTGCCAGCTCTGTTTGTTAGGCTGCATTTTCAGCCTGTGTGTTTTGCAGTTCAGCTTTGGTGTTCTGTAGTTCGTTCTGGGTGACAGTCAGCAGCACTCTCAGCTCCACCACCATGTCTCTGTTCCCTGAGCTCAGCAAAGACGTCCAGCTGGGTAGTGACTGCAGCAGCAGCAGCCCCAGTGCTCTGGCTCTCTGTCTGAACTTCAGTCTGGATGCTCTGAGTCTGAGCTCCACACATTGAGAACAGCAGCACCAGCAGTGTGATGACGGCCCTCATCTTTAAGAACCCTCTGTCTCTCACTCACTTTATGTGCAGTTTATGACAGCTGCTATGAATGTGTTATGAACTCACCCGTCAAGTAAAGTGTTACCGTAATAACTGTAGTAGCAGCAGTGGTACTAATAGTCTTAGCAGCAGTGGTACTAATACTAGTCTTAGTAGTTTGTAAGTTTCACCCTTGAGTCTCCCTCCATTAAATGCCTCAGTTGCTCATTATCATAGATATTTGTGTCACTCTTGCGGTGAATTAAAGTCCAAGGACACTGGTGATATTTATAAGTTTTAGATAAACAGAATGTTTTTTTCCAGGACTTATCTGTGAATTCAGCTGTCAATTTTTTTTGCCAATAATCTGTTTTAATTTCATACCTAAATAGCATTTATTCTTCACATCTTACCACTTAGGAATCAAACTAGCCTGTCTGTCATGTGTCCCAGTTGTGAGTGCATGAGTGTGTTTGCAGAGAACACTAGAGGGAGGGGTGCTGGGTCTCACATCAGCAAACAGTTGCCATGTCCACGGATTACTTCTGATATGTGTGAGAGTGCCATCACAGAAAAAAAAGAAACCTTGTTCATTTGTCCATTTGTCCCTGGGCACTGAGTACAATTACGATATGGGCAGATATAATGCTGTCTTTTTATTATTGTCATAGGGAAGTATACATGTAATATGTATAATGTAGGAGAAATGTAGTCTAATAAGTGACCTAATTTATAATGGCACCCTGCCATTTCTGACTCTTTTTTTCAAGATTTTGTTATCAAGATTATTTGATCCGTGACCCTTAAGTCCTCCCCTCTCCCAAACCAAAGCTGATTGAAGGGGAGATGAATGAGAGCTGCACTGTGTGGCGAAGGTGTCAGTATTTATGAGATCTGTAGGGCTCTCGGTTATTTCTTTCTGGGTAGAGTGGGCCTTGGAGGGATGGGATGCTGCCCAGTACACTGATTACACTGCAGCTTTGATATGCTTGAGACCGTTATCAGACAAAACACTTGGTCACTTTCAGCATGGAATATATCCATGGCCACTGATCAAATAAAAATACCTAAATCATGGTGTTCCTCAGAATGTATCACTTTTTTGTCCCTTATTTGCTGTTACTTATGTCTTGTTTTCTTTTTTATATATTTTTTGTTTATTTTTGTAAATGTTCATTCATTCATCCATCCATCCAGTACATACAGTACAGTACATACATACATAACCTTGTTGTTCCTCATTTGAGCATAATACTGTATTGGCAAATGAATGAAGTTAAACATGTCCAATCACCTAGGAGAATTGCACATTACGAGGGATTTGTTTGTTTAGAAGCGAAAGTGGGCTTAGTCTACTACATACTATGGATTGGAGAGACAACAGTTTTAAACCATTAAGATAATGGCTATTTGGCTGTTTGACCAAACTATATTATTAATTTCATTATGTCCCAGTATATCTAATGATTACTCAGCAGAATATAATTTTTATAATAAGTAGCAGAATATCATTTTCAAGGTGGTTTATTTATTCATTGAGACACATTATTCATTATGACCGCCGCTAGTAAAGCTAGCGAAGCGGTCATATCATAGACTGCAGTCTATGGGTCATATAGGGATTCTCAAAGTTTTTTTTTTTTTTCCGTCATCTACTTCCTGAATTTTTGGTCAGCGATACCGGGACACCCGAACCACCGGGGCACATGAAATTTGGTGGGTATGTAGCCCCACTAGACTTTTACGGAAAATTTTGTTTAGATCCCCGGGGGCACTCCCCGTGCTGGGCCCCAACCACAAAAAAACAGTTTTCCTAAATAACTACCTGAACCGTGGCACTGAGGATGAAGAATCTTTTATGGTATGTTGGTCTCAAGGGCCCACATCAACCTGGCCCATAATCACTCATCCCCGGTAAAAAAATGAAAATGCAATATTATTCTGCTTTAATCGCCCCTATCTTCAGTTAAGATGTTCAGAACTGCACCAAATTTTATGTGTATGATTGACCTGGCATTCTCTGGGGGTATGCCAAGTTTTGTAGAATTTCATCCATGGGGGGGTCTAAAAAAAATTAGGTTATGTGTACATTTAGTGACTGTACACTCATTGGCCTGTAGATGGCGGTGCACACATATACACATGCACACACACACAGGCACCCACATACTATCGGTATTAGAACTGCCGATACATAATTACAAATTCAGTAGGATTAAAAGAAAGCCAAAATAAATATTCATCATCATCATCATGGCTGCATTTCCAGTATTGGCGATAAGTAGTCGTTTGTCCACTAGATGGCGCATCGTTGCAGTGAGACGTAATTTTGTTGGAAGTTAAAAGTGGGTTGGAAAAACAATGGACGCTTCCTACAAGGATTGTAGTTTACCGCAGAGAACGTCTAATAAGGAAAGGACGATGTTCACATGAAATGTAATTCCCATTTCTTCTTGAAGCCGAAATAAATCTGAGGATGTGTATAGGACATGCTTGGTTTTTACTGCAGGTACGTTAATCTTATAATATCAATAAGGACCTAGGTAATGTTACCGTTAGCGTTGGTTGAGTGATGGAGGCCAATTTGATTGATTGCATTTGTAGAAAACTATAAATGCGGTTATACCAAGCAAATTGATAGCAGCACTGTAATTGTAATCTTTCGACTGTCATTACAAAAATAATTCAGTGGAAATGCATGGATTCCAGTTTCTTCCAGTAGCAGCAACTGGAATCCATACATTTCCACTGAATTATTTTTGGAATCTGATCCCTTATCATACCTGTTCATTCATACTCGTCGCTCGACTTATCGTGACTAAATTCAAGATGGCTGCAAACGCTAAACTCTGTGAAGATACTGTCTGTATAAATCGTCTTGTAAGTAAACTACCAGTGCTTTTTCAAAGTTCTCAATGTCTCGTTTTAAATGTCAGGGCCCTCGGAAGTCTACCAATGAAGTGTGGAGATACAATGAGCCTCGTAAATGGGTGTAAAACAGTGATTTATTTGCATGGCTAGCCCGATGCCGAAGCACCACTATTGAAAAAGCTGTTGGTAGCATCGGCTAACTAAGCGCCAGATTTTTGGAGTGCAGGGGACAAGCCGAGATGGGCTATGAGACATACGTTCACACTCGGTATCATGTTTCAATACACTTTAGGTCAATATCACACCGGAATTCTCCTTTAATTTGTGCATTAACGTTTCAGACTGTTACTTAATTTGTGCATTGACAATAAAGTATTATATGAACTAAAGATGACTAAAATCTTATGTAGAAGAAGAAACATTCACAAAAATCCATCCATCCAAAAATGACCTTTGTTTTTGATAGTTGTTGAAAACGGCATGGAACTGACAAGAGATGTTTTGTTTATAAATAAATAAATAAATAACATTATGCTGATACCTTTGCTTTTCCCAAATACAATGTAGCCTACAGGTGTAAGTGACCTTTCATCAATCCAGTTGCAATGGATGAACTGTGATGAACTGCCCTACTTGTGATTGTTTAGAGATTTTAAAGGTTTTATAACAATGCTACATCTTCTTTGGTTATTCTACAATATTCACCTTTTCAGCACCAGTAGGCTACTTTCTGTGCAGCCGCGACACACACAGGCATGCCAAACAAGCATGCACAAAAGTTTCAAGAGTGGGATGGAGTAAAATATGGAGACAAATTGAAGTGTGATTTATTTTCGCGGAACGGATGTACAGGACTGAGCGGCGGTCATATTTTGTACCGCTATGCGGTACATCTAGTTTTTGTTTGTTTGACACATTATTCATTGTTTGTTTGTTTGACACATTATTCATTGTTTGTTAGCGTCATGTGGAGTCGCTTGTTCCCTTCAGAGAACAAAGAGCAGGAAGCCACTGAAGGTGCTGTGGTTATCAGTATCATCATAGAGCCACATGCCTGCAGGGAGTCGCATGTTCACTTCATCTCCCAACTCCAGCTGCAGAGTCACACCACCGGAGAGATATGTTGGATGTCCATCAGTATCATACTCATCTTGTTTTATCACCATTTTCCTATTCTTGTACATCCTGGCCGTCATGGCACGTGAGGGTAGGTAATTCATGACGGTGAATCTAAAGTAGTAGACTCCTTTCACCGGAGCTGTGAAGAAGCCTGTTGTGCTGCTGTAGGCCCGTCCAACATTGGTGATGATTCTAGTGAAGACCAAGTTCAACTCAGTATTCCCAGCCCCTAGGTTTCCTGTAGTCAGACCTGCTGAGAATGCCACCTTGGGGTTCTCTGTGATCTCTTTCTCCAGATTCTCTACTTCAGTCTCAGTGGCTGTCAGTCTGGTCTTCACTGCTGTCAGCTCTGCCTCCTGTGCTGCAGTTTCCATCTTCAGGACCTCCATTTTAGTCTCATTTTAGGTGGCAGACAGTCTGATCTCTTTGTGCTGCATTTTCCATCTTGAGGTTCATCACTTCAGTCTTCACAGTGGTCAGGTCTGTGTGTTGTGCTGCAGTGTCTGTCTTCACGTGCTCCAGGTCAGTGTCCAGTCTGGATTTCAGCACTGCCAGCTCTGTTTGTTGGGCTGCATTTTCAGCCTGCGTCTTTTGCAGTTCAGCTTTGGTGTTCTGTAGCTCATTCTGGGTGACAGTCAGCAGCACTCTCAGCTCCACCACCATGTCTCTGTTCCCTGAGCTCAGCAGAGACGTCCAGCTGGGTATTAACTGCAGCAGCAGCAGCAGCCCCAGTGCTCTGGCTCTTTGTCTGAACTTCAGTCTGGGTGCTCTGAGTCTGAGCTCCATACATGGAGAACAGCAGCACAAGCAGTGAGATGACAGCCCTCATCGAATTCTCTGTCTCCATCACACAGTAGTAGTAGTAGTAGTAGTAGTTTCTGAGACTCATTCTGTAAACACCCTCTTTTTATACCTTAGTGATTGCTTAGGACCTGTCATCACTTCTGGTGTTATTTCATGTCCATGGACACTGATCATGTGTATGTGTTCTTTTTCCAGGACATACTGTATATGTTTATTCAGTAATCAATATTGTAGGAAGGTACAAACCTGTCCCCCATCGTGTGGGGCCTCACGTCCTTATTTCACCCTTTCATCTGTAGTTTTAGCGTCCGTTTTAAGAACTATTTTTATTCCTTCCTGGATCTGTTGACATTTTTTGAGGAAAAGCAGAAACACCTGGGACGTCTCACACCACAGAGAGCAGGTAAACCTCAATAGTCTCACATAATCACTGTGTCACCTAATGGGGTTATAGTATTATTATTTGGCTTTTATTTACTGCTAGCCCTCTCCCTCTGCTGTTTTTGTTATTATAGGAAGGACACAGAAGGATTGCATTTAAAAGTGGTTTATTTGGTTATGTCTTTATCAATTTACAGCATAATCAGTTAATCAGTGTGTTCCATTCAGAGAGGAAAGAGTGGGAAGTCACTGAAGGTGCTGAAATGAAGGTGCTGAAATTATTGTAACTATCATAGAAACTGTTGCCTGCAGGGAGTCACATGTTAATTACATCTCCCACTTCCAGCTGCAGAGTCACACCACCGAACAGTGCTTGCCAGCCACATCATGCTGCCTTAAAAGCATAATTTTCTCCATTCTATATTTTTCTCTGTTGTGCACAGCAGTGTTGGTGTTCTGTAGCTTATCCTTACTTAATTATTCTCAGCTCCAGCACCATGGTTCCGGATAATAGTTAAAGAAAGTAGCATAGATAAAGTACATTGAATATAATAATTGAAAGAATAAGTACAAGTATAAATACTTTTTTGATCCTGTGAGGGAAATTTGGTCTCTGCATTTAACCCAATCAGTGAATTAGTGAAACACAAACAGCACACAGTGAACACACAGTGAGGTGAAGCACACACTAATCCTGGCGCAGTGAGCTGCCTGCTACATCGGCGGTGCTCAGGGAGCAGTGAGGGGTTAGGTTGCTCAAGGGCACTTCAGCCGCGGCCCACTGGTCGGGGCTCGAACCGGCAACCCTCTGGTTACAAGTCCAGAGTGCTAACCAGTGGGCCACGGCTGCCCCCAATATAAATACAGGGGTAAAATAAAAATAAAAAGCTGAGTTTGCAATCTTTGTAAGAATGAGTGAGCTGCCTTCAAAGAGGAAAG
Source organism: Alosa alosa (assembly GCF_017589495.1). Classification (NCBI taxonomy): domain Eukaryota; kingdom Metazoa; phylum Chordata; class Actinopteri; order Clupeiformes; family Clupeidae; genus Alosa; species Alosa alosa. The sequence continues at coordinate 28,472,807 of NC_063191.1, forward strand.
AGAAGAAAGCCAGTAAAAATGCAATTGTTATTGGTGTTGTCATATAGTCTGTGGTCTGCAGGGATTCTCAGATTAACTACATCTCCCACCTCCAGCTGCAGAGTCACACCACCAGAGATAGGTTTCTTTTCCATCAGTATCATACTCTGCCAAATACATGACCTGCTCTCTGTTCTTAAACATCTTGATCAACATCTTGTGTGAGGTTAGCACATCCATGACAGTGAATCTGAAGTAGTAGACTCCCCTGACTGGAGCTGTGAAGAAGCCTGTCATGCTGCTGTAGGCCTGTCCAACATTGGTGATGATTTTAGTGAAGACCAAGTTCAATTCATTATTCCCAGCTTCTATGAAATATGAATCAGTCAGACCTGCTGAGAATGCCACCTTGTTCTCTGTGGTCTCTTTCTCTAGATTCACTACTTTAGCCTCAGTGGCTTCCAGTCTGGTCTTCACTGCTACCATTTCAGTCTCTTGTTCTGCATTTTCCTTGGTCAGCTTCATCACTTCAGTCTTCATAGTGGTCAGGTCTGTGTGTTGTGCTGCAGTGTCTTTCTTCACGTGCTCCATGTCAGTCTCAGTGGTGGCCAGTCTCTCAGTAACTGACCTCAGATCAGCTGTCTGTGCTGCAGTTTCCTTCCTCAGATTCACTATTTCGGTTTCACTAGCAGCCTGTCTGGTCTTCAGCACGGCCAGCTCAGTCTCTTGTGTTGCATTCTCCATCTTCAAATTCTCTACCTCAGCCTCCATTTTAGTCTTGGTGTTCTGTAACTCATTCTGGGTGACAGTCAGCAGCACTCTCAGCTCCACCACCATGTCTCTTGAGTTCCCTGAGCTCAGCACAGACGTCCAGCTGGGTAGTGACCACAGCAGCAGCAGCCCCAGTGCTCTGGCTCTCTGTCTGAACTTCAGTCTGGGTGCTCTGAGTCTGAGCTCCACACATGGAGAAGAGCAGCACCAGCAGTGTGATGACGGCCCTCATCTTTAAGGACGCTCTGTCTCTCACTCTCAGTAGTAGCTGCCGTAGTAATAACTGTACAGTAGCAGCAACAGTGGTACTGATACTAGTCTTAGCAGCAGTGGTACTAATAGTCTTAGCAGCAGCAGTGGTACTAATAGTCTTAGCAGCAGTGGTACTAATACTAGTCTTAGTAGTTTGTAAGTTTCACCCTTGAGTCTCCCTCCATTATATGCCTCAGTTGCTCATTATCATAGATATTTGTGTTACTCTTGGGGTGAAATAAAGTCCAGGGGCACTGGCAATATTTATACGTTTTAGATAAACAGATTTATCCCAGGACTTATCTGTGAATTCAGTTATCTGTGTTGTGGGGAAATATTAACCCATCATGTAGGACAGGTGGGGCTCAAAGTCTTCATTTCAGTTTTTTAGGAAATTATTTCAGTGGTAATTTTATTTTTGCCAAATTTTGCCAATAATGTGTTTTTTACGTACTTAAATAGTATTTATTCTTCACATCTAACCACTCAGGAGTCAAACAGTGATCACTAGCCTGTCTGTCATGTCATGAGTTGTGAATGCATGAGTGTGTTTGGGGAGAACACTAGAGGGAGGGGTGCTGGGTGTCACATCAACAAACAGCTGCCATGTCCACTGATTACACTGCTCTTTTGGTGTGAGAGCGCCATCATGGAAAAGACTTGTTAATTTGCCTATTTGTCCCTGGGCACTGAGTACAATTATGATATGGGCAAATATAATGCTGTGTTTTTATTATTGTCATAGGGAAGTACCATAATGTAGGAGAGATTTAGTCCCCTGAGTCCTCCCCTCTCCCAAACCAAAGCTGATTGAAGAGGAGATGAATGAGAGCTGCACTGGGTGGTGTTTATGAGATCTGCACTGGGTGGTGTTTATGAGAGCTGCACTGGGTGGTGTTTATGAGAGCTGCACTGGGTGGTGTTTATGAGAGCTGTAGGGCTCTCGGTTGTTTCTTTCTGCCGTCCATTCACTGCTGACCACAGCTACATTTTGCATTGTACGGATAGTGAACACATTTAGTGATGGTGTACACACGTTTTATTTCATGTCCCCATTTCACCCCTCAGTCTTTAGATACAGGGTGTAATGGGCCTTGAAGGGATCGGATGCTGCCCAGTCCACTGATTATACTGGAGCTTTGATATGCTTGAGACCGTTATCAGACAAAACACTTGGTCACTTTCAGCATGGAATATATCCATGGCCACTGATCAAATAAGAATACCTGAATCATGATGTTCCTCAGAATTTATCACTGACAATTTGTCCCTCACTTGCCTTCACATTTTGTTGTTTTTCATTTATATGTTGTTTATGTTTTTAAATACATGGTAGTTTGTTTTTTAAATGTTGCATGATAATTTTGTTTTCCAAATCAGTTGTCATAAGTCATTCCTAAGCCTCTGTAAGAGGAAAGAAGAAAGCAGAATGCTGTGGTGGAGGTGTCATTATTCAGGCGGCTGTGAAATGGGCTTGGGTTGTTTTTTTATTCTGCTGTATCTTAGGATCACAGCAGTGTTTCCCACACATTGACTTATTTGTGGCGGCCCACCACAATATTGACCACCACACAATGAAATTGTGCTTAAATCTAGTTAGCATCATAACCATGCTGCGCTAATTTGTTAAAAACTGTTGCATTCAAGTTAATTCTGCAAACCTGCCACCACAAATAGAATTCAATTCTGTGGGAAACACTGCACAGTATGCTCCTTATGACAGTAGAGTATTATGTCATAACTTGGTTGTATTTAATATTCAGTGGAAAAGTGAATCCAAAAGTCTTATATTTGACCAAAGCGTTGTGAGGTGCATGGCCTCCTGTTTACAAATAGGAGAAATATTTTATGCTAATCCTGAACATCCTACATACCCATTAGCAACCATCTCAGTCAGCCATTGTGTTGAGAAAGAGAATGTACTGTATGTGTGTGTGTGTCTCTCTCTCTGTCTCTCTCTCTCTCTCTCTCTCTCTCTCTCTCTGTGTGTGTGTGTGTGTGTGGGGGTTGTCCTTTGGTAGACTGATGTGTCCAAGGCCTGTGTTTAGTCAGTCAGTCGATCATCCTTTGTTCAGTCAGAGTTTAGTAAAAAGGCAGGAGAGGCCAGACTGACATCTGTGAATGAACCCACTTAAAGAAAATGACTGGATGCTTCTGCAACTATGTGCGTCTTCTCAATTCAAGCAATTCAAGTGTGTGTGTGTTTGTGTGTGGTAGTGGTTGTGGTTTTGAGTGAGTGAGTCTCTCTCTCTCTCTCTCTCTCTCTCTCTCTCTCTCTCTCTGTATGTTTGTGTGTGGTAGTAGTAGTGGTTTTAACTGAGTGAATCTCTCTCTCTCTCTCTCTCTCTCTCTCATATGTGTGTGTGATCATCTTTCACCTGTGGCCCATTTACCTACATGTTCCCCACTGTGTGTTGGTGCCCATGGCAACCTTTTGAAACAGGTGTGTGTGTGAGTGTGTGTATGTGTGTGTGTGTGTGTTTGCGCACACATATGTGACTAGGGCATCATGTGTGTATGTATATTGTTTCACTACCTTGCCTTGAGTGTCCTCGTTAGTGCAGTGCTGGGTTCCTGATGTGGGTTAGCATCACAGACGACGCGGTGTATTCCCCTAATAGGACTAGCACTGGCTGATCTGACAATGCTGGAAACACAACACATGTCGTTTAAAAATGTTTTTCCACACTTTCAGTAAAAGTATCTGGTCATGAAAGTATCTGAAGGTGTGCATAGTGTGAGTTTCCCCAACCAACACTGTCTATTTACATTAAATTTACTCATTTAGCTGACGCAATCATTCAAAACACCTTATAAATTGGATACACAGTGTCTTTGTATCCACAGATAAAACAAAAAAAATAACAGTGTGGCAATTGACCTGCATCACTAACTAGACAGGCACACAGAGAGGGTAGTGACAGATAAAGATCATGTCATAGTCATGTGACCTCCTCCTCAGATACTAACACATCCACTTCCTGGTTACCTGTGTAACCCGAGAGACTAATATCGGCCCCCATTATGATGGGTCACATCTGGTGCCTGAATATTTAAAGGCAGATCGCGTGGCAGAATACAAGCGGATAAATAATTTAGCCTGTTTGATTAGCATTATGTCCAAGAGACCACACTAGCACCCCACATACAAACTCAACGTCAGATCTGGAGAACTGGACAGTCAACTGCATTTATAAGACAGGTAGGTTGGCTTTGAATGATTTTAAAAATAGGTTAATGTTGTTTTTTTAATTCTTTTTTCATTTTTTTTTATTCTATTTAAGTTTTGAAATATGTGTGTTTTGGTTTGCTATTTTCTGAAAGAGCTGTAAGGAGACTGTGTCACGTGGTGCTGGAGATGTTGAGGATCCTGAACCTTTCAGTTTCAAAGCAAATTCTGAATATGGAGAGAGATTTTTTTCAGCTGAGTTTTGTGATAACTTGTGAATTTTTCTGAGCGTTTGGCAAGAAAAAAATGCATTGGTATGGCTTGTTTAGAACTGCAGTGGCTTGTCTGTTGTGGGGTTGTTCTTAATCACTGCTGTAGTGAAGGAGTCTCTTCTTTAGTAATTTTTGTGGTACAGTACATGATTCCACTGAGTTTCCCTGTGGCAGTTGCAGATATGGATTTGTGTGTGTGTGTGTGTGTGTGTGTGTGTGTGTGTGTGTGTGTGTGTGTGTGTGTGTGTGCTATCATGTCTTTAAAAGGGAAACAGACGGGATCCTGCTGAGGGTTGTGTTTATGTCGCTACTGTCTGTCGCTTGCTGCTAGCAACCAGTGAAAGTTAATATCGCCGCGAGGCTATCGGGTAGCACTGGAGACCACTGCCGAGTCATGCCTTCAAGGAACCTGACCCACTGAGCACACACACCAAAGCCCACCTTAAGGGAGAATAATAATGCGATAATGATAATAATAGTAATAACAATACAACTTAGAGCAGAACAATGTAATAGTTTTACCCTGAATTGATGACTTCAATCCCATTTTTGATGATGCACAGACTTACAGTATAGTACGCAGAATTGTGTCATACCCATGCACTCTCAGAATGCCTGGTATTGCACTATGAAGCTTTGGTGTTGGTCAGTTCTCAACACATAGGGTGCACCCTAAGCCTGTGATCTGGTACTATGAACCAGAAGTGGTGAAATCTCTTCCAAATCTCTTCCAGCTCTTACTTATGGTCAACTTACTTATGGTGTGCTGGGGGTGGCTTTGTTGTTAGAGGGGATGCATCCCCTCTATTGAAATCCGGAGACTTCTTCTTCTTCTTATTTTTATTTTTACCTTTTTGTGCACGCTATTCAGCCCAAACCGCTGAACGTACAAATTTGGTTCAAACACTGTTCCGTAGATCTTCCAAGGCTTTACCGTCCTATCCGTTTTTCATTTTTGAGAAGTTTATACTTTTTGAGATATTTGTAATTAATAGTGTATTTTTCCCCCAAAGACTTGAATGGGGGCTGTGATGTCATAATAGAGCTAATCAGTTCCCAGGCTAATCAGAACACTGGCACAGGTGTCACCTGTGAGAAATCCAACTGTCTCAGGTTCTAAGCATACAATCTAGCTCTAGGAGGAGATAGAGGGAGAGATAAGGAGAGAGAGAGAGAGAGCCCTCCCAGACTTCAGACTCCCAGAATCATTTGATGTTCCTCTCCCGCTTTCCTCCTGGTGGAATGGAATAAATGTTTCCCCTCCTCCAGGGTCATCCTGTGTGTGTGTATGTGTGTGTGTGTGTGAGAGAGAGAGACAACGTCCATGCCTCAGGGCCGTGACAGATGGAATACAAACAGCCCCAAAAAAGATGGAAAAACATAAAGATTTGCAATGGGAAAGGACAGATGAAACGTTGTCATAGGTTAATAAATTGCTCCTGTTTGCTGTACTGGTAACTTGGCTGTGTGTGTGTGTGTGTGAGAGTGGGTATGCGCCTGTGTGTGCGTGCATGTGTGTGAGTGCCTGTGCTTATGTTGTATCCCCCTTTGTGTTTGTAGGTAGTCTTCCTGTGTGTGTGTGTGTGTGTCTGTGTCTGTGTCTTTGTCAGTGTTTGTGTGTGTCTATCAATCTAGCTCTACCTGAACTACACATCCTGTTAAAGTGTTTCCTGTGTGTCAAAATAAAAGTCCCAGCCATATCTCATGCATTCAGCATTATATCTCCAGAACGGCTTGACGTACATGCTTCAAATTTGGTACGAGTGTTTTTATAGACTCAAAGGTGAAGTGAGTTGATGTTGGAGGTTGAAGGTCAAATGTCAAGGTCAAAAACACCTTGAATGTGATATCTCAAGAATGTCATGTCACACAAGATTCAAATTTGGTTACTCCAAAAGCACCTTTGCAGGTATCACAATTACCCTACCAACCAGCTAGCAGCAAGCTCAACAGCCCCACCAACACCCTAACCAGCAGATTGCACCCCCTCGTGTAATTCCTCGGAATTGCATTTCTAGTTGGCTTATGAGATATGTTTTGGTGTGTGTGTGTGTGTGTGTGTGTGTGTGTGTGTGTGTGTGGTTTCTAGATTGCACATACATGGTTGAAAGATCAGGAGGGGAATTATAATATGTTGTGTTATTACTGCAGCTTGCCTGGATTTGATCAGTACAGGGGGACACAGACAACAATATGCGATATGTATTATTGAGTATTTTTATCATTACTTTCCTTTTTATTTTTGACAACATTCACACTGTAGCTCACTTTGAAGACACACAATATTGTAGCTGCTGTTTGTGATGCTGGCTGAGGATTAACCTTTGTGTGAGTTTTTCCATGGTCCAGGAAACGACTGAATGCAAGTCAAAGCGTTTTTTTTTAATGATTTGTTTTGTGTTGAATGTGAGAGTTGTAATTTCTGTTTGCTGTTTAATCATGTCTCCTCTCTATGTTTCTGAGGACGGGTGTCTCTTTAGAGCCCCTTGAATCAACCTGTCCTCTGACACGGTGATGGACGTGTTCAAGGTCATCGGTCAGCCAGTGATGGAGTTTATGACGCTCTGTGGGTCTGCCACAGCAGACGAATGAAGGGATATGAAATATCCATCAGATATTAGGCCCGCAACAGCATCAGTCACTCAGTCAGACTCACTTACAACCCATTACTCTCAGATGAGAGAAAGAGGGAGAGAGAGGGGAAGGTGAAGAGTGATCAGAGAGAGGGATGGAAAGAGAGAGAGAGAGAGAGAAGGAATGAGGTAAAAAAGGAATGAGAGTAGGATGACGAGAGGGGTAGAGAGGTAGAGTGAGGAGGACTGAGAAAAGAGACAGATTAGCGATTGAAGGAATGATAGAGAAAAGACAGACAGATGCGAAGAGAGGCGAGAGTGTTTCAGAAGAAATGGAGAGTAGAGAGGTCAGAGAGAGGAAAGTAGGAAGAGAGAGAGGAGAAAGAGATAGAGGGAGAGATAAGGAGAGAGAGAGAGAGAGCCCTCCCAGACTTCAGACTCCCAGAATCATTTGATGTTCCTCTCCCGCTTTCCTCCTGGTGGAATGGAATAAATGTTTCCCCTCCTCCAGGGTCATCCTGTGTGTGTGTGTGTGTGTGTGTGTGTGTGTGTGTGTGTGTGTGTGTGTGTGTGTGTGTGTGTGTGTGAGAGAGAGACAACGTCCATGCCTCAGGGCCGTGACAGATGGAATACAAACAGCCCCAAAAAAGATGGAAAAACATAAAGATTTGCAATGGGAAAGGACAGATGAAACGTTGTCATAGGTTAATAAATTGCTCCTGTTTGCTGTACTGGTAACTTGGCTGTGTGTGTGTGTGTGTGAGAGTGGGTATGCGCCTGTGTGTGCGTGCATGTGTGTGAGTGCCTGTGCTTATGTTGTATCCCCCTTTGTGTTTGTAGGTAGTCTTCCTGTGTGTGTGTGTGTGTGTGTGTCTGTGTCTGTGTCTTTGTCAGTGTTTGTGTGTGTCTGTCATGCATCCTCATTGTCTCAAGCGTGCAGATTTCCTTTTGCTGTTGTAGCATTGTACTGTCAGAAGAACACTCTTCCCTGTTTATGAAGGATGATCAGTGCCTTGTACACTTGTGTTGTTTGCAGTGAATTTACTACCTTCACACAACAGTTTTGAGTAGAATTGTAGTTGAGATGTGTGTGTGTGTGTGTGTGTGTGTGTGTGTGTGTGTGTGTGTGTGTGTGTGTGTGTGTGTGTGTGTGTGTGTGTGTGTGTGTGTGTGTGTGTGTGCGCAGACACAACTGTACAAGCAGTTCGAGGAGTGTGCTGGATGTGTTCTGGCCGTATTGTGTGTGTTCCCTTTTGTTCCATGTTTTGTTGCTGTGGTGGTTAGGGTGAACACACACACACACACACACACACACACACACACTCACACTAGAGTTTGGCTACCCGACCTGAGCCTGATGGGACCCGACGGGTCGGGTCAGGTTTGGACAAATATTTAGAAATTATACTTGGGTTCCGTTCAGGTTTGGACACATGAATTGGACGTCATTACACTCTAAAAAATGCAAGTACTTTAAATTACCTTAAATTTCAGAAAGGCTTTATATGTGATCTCTTTAAGAATATGTTGACTATGGCATTCTGGGAACAAAGTTCAGGTAATACATGGGCTTCGGAAAAACCTTTTTCCCAGTGAAAACGTCATCATTCATGCCACGTAATGTGTGAGTCAGAGGTCGGAAACTGGGGCTAGAATTTTTGTAATTTTTTTTTTATTACATACAAAAATCACCATACAAATGATAACAAACAGGAGCACAAAATACACAACACAAGGAGGACATAATATCAGAACATATACATATAGTGTATGAAATGCGCTATATAAATAAACTTGACTTGACATGACTTAGGTCTGTCAGCTTTGGTGCATTCATGGCATCTGGGAATGACAAGGACCGCCCCCGTGATTATTTTGCTTTTCCCACAGCGAGTGTTCATGTGCTTTGCCATCGGAATGTGTGACAAACACGGATGCCATGACAAAGGTGAAAACATACGCTCACTAATCCTAAATAAACAACTGTATTTGCTTAAAATGTAGTGTAAGATGCTTGTAAAAGAAAGATATGCAGCTTTCAAGTGAAAAAAAACGGCAAATTCCCAAGTTCACATTAAAACTGTTGGACATAAAAGGCCACATGAACTACAAACAAACTACAACGCGTGATGACAAAAGTGATGACGAGCCCCTAACTGGGCAACTCTGTTAGCAAAATCTAGCCCCAGTTTACACATTACGTGACGTGAATGATGCGGAATGATGATGTTTTCACTGGGAAAAAGTTTTTTCTGATGCTTATGAACCCTAGGTGAGGCTAGTAGTAGACCAGTTCCAACTAGCCATTCCATTGAACCCCATTCAATTTGGCACCACTTTGACATCAAATAACGTTACAACTGAAGCATTTTAAGCCTTTATATGAACTTTTACTATTTTCGGAGTAATACAACATTGTGTGATTGGCGTCATAACCTCGTAATTTACATAATGAGCATGCGACCACCACAGAGCGGGTTAAAGCGTTGCACAGGAGCAAAATAATCATAGCCTACTCTCTGGATAATTGCGAAAGCATCGGACCACAACATTTGATGGATTGACAGTAGGCTATGAATGTGGCGAGTGCTGTTTATATGAAATCACATTTATTCTACGAACAGCTAGGACATTTAAGAAAAGTAAATGTAGACGTGGTGGTAACGAAGTAAGGGGCTACATTAGCCCAATCTCTCGGTGCAGCTATCATAAGAGTTACACGAGTCAGACTACATGCTTACAGAGCCCGTTTATGAAGAGCCGGATCACTCCCTATTAACTCCATTGTACCTGCAATCTGTTGCAGTTCCGCTAGGGGCGATCACGAATAAGTGCAAAAACAATGGGGGTCTATGGAGCTAGACGGCTAAATTTGTCTCTTTCACCTGGTTGTCGTTGAGAAATTGAATATTTGATTGTGGTTTCTGCAGGCTCAATATGGATTATAGGTCAAAAGTTGAATGAACGAGTAGTCACGTCCTTTCGATTTCTTACAGGTTGGGTCGTTGTTGCCCACAACACACTAGCTTTCTGCTAATGAATGACGTCATTGACACATTTGAAAGGCTTTTTAGAACAAATAATTGACAATACTTAGCGGTTTGTATTTTCTCTGCCCCCTCTTTCGACTGCAACATTCGAATTTCTGGGCAAAAAAAATTATATCCCGAGAAAAGTGGATTTGAGGGGTACAGCTCCATAGGCCTCAATTCATTCTGCACTTATTCGTGAGCGCCCTCATGTGGAACCAGAAAAGGAACTGCAACCAGTTCAGAAACCGGAAGTTTCCCGAGAGTGGCGGTTCTCCCCTTATTAGACATTCTCTGGTGCTTACATTACATCTACGTCCCCTGAGCCAGCGCAGAAAGCCTCGTCGACCAATAGGAAACGGTTGAAATCGCTTCACTTTGCTTCACCATCTTGACTGACGTCTACGTGAGGACCCTGTCCATATCTTTTACTGTCTATGACAAAAAGTACCCAAAAGTGCCATCTTTGCCCATATAAAGATATCTGGGAGACTGGGTAGTACCCTTAAAGTACAGATTAGTACCTTTTTAGGGTATATACAGGTACATTTTAGTCATTGCAGGTACACAAGTGGGTACAGATGGCTAGGGTACAAAAAAGTACCTGCATTCATGGATACAATATTGTTCTTCAAAGGGGTACTGCCCCAGCGACAAGCATTTGTACCAACTTAGCTACACACTGGTACTTGCATTTCTTAGGGTGTGGTCCTCCAGAACTCTCATAACGTGTCTCTCTCCTCTTCTCTGCCTGCCCCATGCCTGCTGCCCATAACGTCTCTCTCTTCTCTTCTTTGCCTGCTGCCCATAACGTGTCTCTCTCCTCCTCTCTCCTCTTCTCTGCCTGCTGCCCATAACGTCTCTCTCTTCTCTTCTCTGCCTGCTGCCCATAACGTGTCTCTCTCCTCCTCTCTGCCTGCTGCCCATAACGTGTCTCTCTCCTCCTCTCTGTCTACTGCCCATAACGTGTCTCTCTCCTCCTCTCTGCCTGCTGCCCATAACGTGTCTCTCTCCTCCTCTCTGTCTGCTGCCCATAACGTGTCTCTCTCCTCCTCTCTGCCTGCCTCATGGCTGCTGCCCAGTCTAAAAGGGATGGCAGAGAAGGCTGAAGTAAATGACATAAACAAACGCCTCCTTCTGTTCATAAAACTGCATTCATTGCAGACAACACAAGTGTATAAGGCACTGATCTAAGGCACTGAGGGCCAGATGTACTAACGCTTTTGCACCCATTTCAGGCGTATTTGTTTCGCAATGTGCGTGTAAAATCATTGCGAGGTATGTACAAACAGGCCGCAATGATGTAAAAGCGCAAACTGCCTGTCGCGGGAGCTGAAAGTGGCACATTGCGATTGTCATGTCATGCATATGCATTCATGGGAGGATCCAGGGGAAAGTGGGAGTTTAGCGTAAAAAGATGGGAGGGGAAGAGTAAAGAGCGCCTAATTATGTATTCCGTGGTATGTACAAAGACTGCTCCTGAAAGCGCGCCTATTCTGGCGCCTAAATACTTCCTCCTTTGTAAAAGCAGGTGTAACAACAGAATCGCTATTTAGAACACCAGTTTTGTGGTGAAAGTATTTGTACTACCAAAAGCAACCTTAACTTTCGTTGGCCTTTCGCATGTCTTACTTTCACGTCATTCACTTAAACTTTCCTACTTGCTAGATTTGACCAATCTTCCATAGCCTACGTGCACAAGTAGTTTGAGTAGAACTACTGATCTTCATTATCTCCCTGCTTGTGGACATCTTATCATGTATGGTATTATTTCATGATCGCTAAACGTTTGATTCTTTTTAATGTTGTCATCAGTTAACTTCATTCAACTGCGCTTGTAGGCACTGTCATTCAGTTGTGGACGCTCTCAGAAATTGGCGCTTATGGGCGGAGAAGGGCAGAGAAAGGCGCAGTTTACACTAAGGATTGAACGATTGATAAATACGACGGAAACTTGGGTCTGACAACGCTCGCAATCTGCGGTGTGTCCATGGCGCTGATAACGCTACGTTCGCAAATGTACGTACATCTGGCCCTGAGTTTTCTGCATGCTTGATACCTTGCGTATGCATGACATACTGTACACTCACAGACGCATGCACACAAACACACACACACACACACACACACACACACACACACACACACACATACACACATACATGAAAGCCAATAAGAAGGGTGAATCATAATAACAATAGCTTATCCGTGGATCTGATTGAATAAGTAATAACTATTTCAATGATTTCAACGATTTAATAAAAAATCATAAATGTATGAACAAATAAGTTAAGTCAGTAAACATCTCATGTTTACCATTTCCCAGCAGCAGATCCATTGTATGAATTGTGTCTTTGCAAAACTGAAGCAGTTGCACTGCCGTAGATCTCACCATTGTCCATGAGGGCAGTGGTACTGGTTTGGGCTTCGGGCTTGTAAACTAAGGGTTGCCAGGTCGATCCCCGACTAGTAGGAACGGCTAACACCTCACTGCTCCCCGAGCACCGCTGTAGCAAGGCAGCTCACTGCTCCGGGTTAGTGTGTGCTTCACCTCACTGTGTGTGCTCTGTGTGTTCACTAATTCACGGATGGGATAAATGCAGAGACCAAATTCCTTGTATACGTACAGTAAGTATACTTGGCCTAGAAACCTGATTTACGATGAGAAACAAGAAAAAAAGCAACAGACATTTTCTGTTCTTCCAAGTTGAAGAGCCTATATCTTGTCTATGTTTAAGTGTTTGTGTTTCAGTGTTTAACAGCTTGTTAAGAGCTTGTGCTTCTGTGTGTAAGAGCTCATTAAGAGCTTGTGCTTCCATGATAAACAGCTTGCTGCCCTTCCTGGTTGGTGAATTTCTTCCTCCATGTTGAAGAGTGTGTGAGCTCCTGTGTAGGAGATGTTGTCTAAGCTCCCTGGAGGGTAACATGGGTTCATCTGACCAAAAACAAAAGGGCTCCTCTCAGTTCACCTGACCAAAGTGAAAATGTCCCTTGTCGTAGGTGGTGCCTGCGTGGTTGCAGTGGGAGGGTGTTGTGGTGTTTGGCCGTGGCGGGCGGGCGCACTGGTGGAAGCGGTCGGTCAGTATGGAGCTAATCTGCTGCTAATCCAATCGCCGGCGAGCGAGCAGATTACTGCATTCTTAGCGAGCGCTGACCGGATCTCTCCTCTTTCACTCTTCCCGCCCCACGGCAAACCCGAACCACTCCACTGGACACGAGCCTGCTTTATGTTTTGTTTGTTTATTAGTTTGTTTGCCTATATTTGTTTACCATGACCTGCTGAAACAGTGCAACTGAGTGGTTTATGTGCAGTGCTTTGGTAGCAGGATGGCTCAATGTAAATTGTAAGTACAGGACGTTTGGTTCTCAGCTTTGGCTTTGCAGTCTCAGTTCTGCCTAGCATGTGTGTGTGTGTATATGTACAGTATGTATGTGTGTGTATGTACAGTATGTGTGTGTGTGTGTGTGTGTGTGTGTGTGTGTGTGTGTAAGTGTGTTTGTATTTGTATGTATATAAGTGCACGTGTGTGTTTGTGTGTGAGCATGCTTTTGCTATGCATGCATGCGTGTGTGTGTAAGTGTGTGTGCACGCTAGGCGTTTGCAGGCAGTGTGTGCTGGTTGCGTGCCTGGGTTTAAGCCTGTTAAGTGGCTCCCGTTGGCAGCAGTGGAGGTGCTACTGAGATCAGGCCCAGCGGCACGCTGCCGCTACTTCCTTATTTAGACCACACAGCTGACCTGACCTGAGCTCTGTGTGTGTGTGTGTGTGTGTGTGTGTGTGTGTGTGTGTGTGTGTGTGTGTGTGTGTCTAAACCTCGTGGTCCCTGCCTCAAAGTGCATGGCCAGGTGCATGGCTGTCATGGGGTGTGTGAGGTGCTGTCTGTCTGTTTGTCTACTGTGTTGTGTGTGTTTGTGTGGTGCGTTTGTGCATGTGTCTAAAAACAGATTTGATGAAGTTTGATGCAGGCATATAAAAGGACCACCATGACAAGGGTGCTGTGTTTGGCTGCATGTGTGTGTGTGTGTGTGTGTGTGTGTGTGTGTGTGTGTGTGTGCGCGTGTGCTTGTGTGTGACTGCCACAGAACCTCTGACTTGTAAGTGTCAAGCACTAATGCAAAGCTGATTGTGATGGATGGCTCTGGTGCAGGTGTTCAGTGCAGGTGTTCAGTACAGGTGCCTTGAACATTGTCTGTGTTCTTATGCCCATTCCTTTGCATGCCTATGCAAATGAAGATCAAATGTGTCTGAGTGTATGTGTGTATGTGTGTGTGTGTGTGTGTGTGTGTCTACAGTATGTGTGTGCGCACGTCTTTGTGTGTGTGTGTGTGTGTGTGTGTGTGTGTGTGTGTGTGTGTGTGTGTGTGTGCACGTCTGTGTGTGCGTGTGTGTGTGTGTTTGAGTGTATGTGTGTGTGTACGTATGTGTGTGCGCACGTCTCTGTGTGTGTTTGAGTGTATGTGTTACACTCAAATGCACCGATTGCAATTTTCTGGGCCGATACCGATTTCCAATTTTTCATAGAGTTTGACCTGCCGATTTCATTTCTTCTAACCATTTTACACCATACACACAAATAGTTATTTTCTATCTTTTCTTTGATAGAACATGTTAATATAGACGTGTAATCAACTTATCAATGATGAAATGGCTGTTAAAAAAAAATGGAACCGGTGAGCAGACAGATTCTTTTTCAAGTCTAACTTCAGATGCAGTATCAAATTATGGATTAAGTTAAATTATGGAACACCCATTTTATGCTTCTCACATCCAATATCCAACTAAAGATTTAAGAACAATTTTCATGATACATTTGAACATACTACCATGTAACATATTTTCATATGCATTGATGAATTTATGGGAGGGCGAGGGAAAAGTGGTAGCAGCCTAGGCTATCAATGCAAAACACAGGGGAGAAGTGCTAATAGTGATTAGGTGCTCCACCATATGAAAACAGTGCACGTCTGTTTTTGCGGGTGAAAGATTTTAAATCCAAATTCGATTAAATGCATCAATTAGGGCTATAGACTAATATTTAGTCGTTTCAGAGACGACTGATTCAGTATTCAGAGCATCAGTTTTCTTCATTGTAGGCTACTATGTCAAAAGCAACTTTAACGTTTGTTTGTCTTTCTAATAGGCTATCGTTTGTTCACTTTCCCAACATCCACTTCTCAATCTGCTAGACTAGGGTATTTTAAGACATAGCCCTAGTCTACGTGCAGTAAATAGAGTATTTTTTTCCAGTGGAGTAGAACTACTAGGGCTACTGTATGTCGCTGCTTGTTGACATCTTTGAGTATTTTTAATGTTAATGCTGTGGGCACGCAATTAGCGGCAGTGACGGGCGGTGATGAGCGATGTTTACGTAGCCTAATGAAGTGACAGTTTAGTAAATTCCACGCAGTAGGCCAATGGTAAAGCACAGCGTTTGCTGCATAGAAAAAAACTCAGTAGCCTATTAGCTTTCTTTGTAGCCCTACATCCAGCCCTGAGTGTTGGCCTGGTTGCTAGCTTCTTCAAACTTTGCAAACTCAGCTGGGTGTTGTTACAATTGGCGGGCGCCGCGGTGTATTTGACCGGGCATAATATCGGCATGTCTCAGACTGACCGGCCGGTCGCCGGTCGTGGCTGATCACGTGAAAATCGGCCGATTCCGGTCACCAGCCGATCTATCGGTGCATCTCTAGTATGTGTGTGTGTGTGTGCGTGCCTGCGTGTATTTGTGTGATTAGAGGATGGTTGTTATGGCCTGACAACAATATAAAATGGGACAGTACAGTTATTTTTAAAGGATAAATACATTTATTATACTAACATAAATAACATAAACAAGATAAACAAAAATGTGCCTTGTTGGTGGAATGTGCATGAATATTGTGTGTGTGTGTGTGCTTGAGTTATGTTGAGCTATGTTATATCCCTTTTCGAAATATAAAGCTTTCCTTTATATGGTACAGCATCGTCATAATTAACACAACCTGTTAGAAAAATAAATTATTTTTTAAATTATTTTTAAATTAATATTTTCAGAGAGATTATTTATATTCATCAAATCACAAATAAAATAAGAAACAAGATTGTACGGAATAATTTGCAACAGTTTGCATGTGGAGTTCCATGTGAACATACAGACTCATGTTTCAGTGTGACAGCAGAATGGCTGCCCTTTTCACCTCTGAATCCTATCTCATATTTCCTTCTCTCCTCCACCCCCACTTCATCCTCTCTTCCCTGCTCTCCTCTACCTTTTCTTCTTCCCCCTCCCCATGCTCCCTTCATTACCTCTTGACTCACCTTTTCCTTTTTTCTCTCTCTCTCTCCCATCCTCCTCCTCTCTCCTTCCTTCAATATCCTCTCTTTCTGTCTTTCTCTCCCTTCTTCCTCATCCTCTCTCCATCCCCTCCTCCTCCTCTCTCCTTTCTTCGATATCCTCTCCCTCTGTCTCTCTCTCCCTCCTTCTTTCTCCTCTCTCCTTTCTTTGATATCCTCTCCTTCTGTCTTTCTCATCCTCTCTTTTCTCCTCCTCCTCCTCCCTCTCCCTCCTCCTGTCTCTGTGCTGCAGGAGGTCTCTGTATGGGCTGTACCCCTACAAGTCCAGTATGATTGGGCTGGAGGCTCTGTCTGACCCGTCTCTGGACTGGGACATCGTGGAGACCATCGGCAAAGGCACCTACGGCAAAGTCTACAAGGTCAACAACCGCAAGGACGGCAGTCAGGCGGCCGTCAAAGTCCTGGACCCCATCAATGTAAGGCCCCACATACACACACACAAACACACACACACACACACACACATGCACACACACACACAAACACAAAACACACACACACACACACACACACACACACACACACACACAGAGGAGAATGAGCCCAGAGACGACACAAGGGGCAGAGTAGACATCAACGATGTTCTTCCACTTGCAGAACTTTACTAGCATTACCTTTCCCGTCACCCAGCAACCTTCCCATACGTACTCTAATATACATACAGAACACGTGGAACGTTTACGGTTCCCTGGACTGTCCATTTTCCCTCTTGATCCCACGCAGCTTCTGACCTTTGTCAGAGAAAAAAGTATCCTGATATGTATACTGCCTATCACCTCTATATGTATACTGCCTATCATCCCTGTCATGGAAACGCAGTCATTCCATGAAATGGTACACGCCTGTGTGTGTGTGTGTGTGTGTGTGTGTGTGTGTGTGTGTGAATCTCTTTGTGTGTGTCTTACTTGCTGTTTTTCTCCCTGCTTTGCCTGCTTACTTCTGCCAGAATTCTGGTCATCACGGCAGAGTAAGTAGCTCTTCCTCCTCTTCCTCCTCCTCCTCCTCCTCTTCCTCTCCCTCCCCTTATACTCCCCTTCTCCTGATTGGGTTTCATATGTTTATACTGTAGAGCCGTCAGTCAGTACTTTCCCCACTTTGCATATTTGTCTTTCCTAATCTTTCTTTCTTATCTTTCTCTCACTTCCTCCTCTCTCTCTCTCTCTCCATTACACACATTCTTACCTTGGTTCTGAACTTGGTTCTCTGTGGGGAAATTTAGTCTCATTTCTCTGTGATCTATGATCTTTCCCCATGGTGATTAACCTAGTAGATTTGACTCTAAATGGTGAAAGTTAGTTTGTAATGTCCAACTCTATTCAGGTTTGACAAGTTGCATAGTATAAGACCTCTCTTTACTTAACAACTAATTTGTAGTAATGAATGATTAAAGGGGAACTTGGCAACTATTTTAACTTAATAAACCCATTTCTGAAATCATTTGGATGGTTAAATGACCTGTTCCAGTGAAAATGGTGACATTCCCCGTTCCCACTAGCATCCCCAGGCGGAAAACCAACCTTGCAACATTGAGACTTATCAAAATGCTAACCGTTTCGCTATCTTGCAAACAAATCCATGTGCTTTATCATTACCTTTTTCCACAGTTTGAAATAGCATAATGCACAACTTCTCCAGCAGAGGGGGAAAGATAGCTAATCCTGCCAAGTTTCCCTTTAATGACTGTATGGCATGCATTGTCTGTATGTAGGTCTGGGATTAGAAATGTGTGGTTACAAGAGCTAAAAGCCTTACGTAATTGATTGATTGCTTAAGCCCATTGTTCCTAAAGCCACTTAACAATTAAAGTTGGATTGAGAGCATTTTACATCTTCTGCGGACCTCTTTATTCAAACAGGTGCTCCAGTCACGCACTGGGTGTCTGTCTTACAACCAACAGTGCACCCATATAAACTTTTGTCCTCCTTTCCTGTGATGATCCGTGATGATCATTGTTGCAGTCCTCCACAATGCTTACATACATATTGTACCTAGTGCTCTGCCATTCCTGTGTAGAAGATGTCAGTGAAAAATAGGCTACTGCACAGTATGTTCAGTTCAGTGCGAGTTTATTTTTTATGTCTTCGGCAGGGGAGTTTTGAACATTCTAATGATAGCATGCGTTCATGAACAATGTAAATTTCTAAAATTCCACCAGATGAGGTAAGGGATAATGTATAGAACGCCGGTCATTATTGGGAAAATAAGTCCCGACAGGGCTTAACCGACCCTGACGCCGCCTTGGCCGAGGGGTCTTGTTCTGGCCTGAAGGGACTTATTTCCCCAATAATGACTGGTGTTCTATACATTATCCCGCTTATTACACGGCTACTTGCCAAAACGAAACAATGAACTCCCCACGATATGACTCTTTAGCCTACAGTACATAGCCTTTTGTTTTGTTACCATTCATCGTGGCTTTTGCTGAGAAACAAATAGTTTGCAACAACACACGCTGAACTTGAATCATTCTTTAGAACACAGCTGATCAATCGTCTACTTTTCACTTTTGAATGAAGTTCCAGGAGTTGCAGAGTGATATGAAAGACCTGAATTAGAAGCACAAACTCCGTTGCCATTGACAGTGGTCATTATTTTTTTCAGAGGTCCTTTAGTCGAAAAAAATAATGACCGCTAGAACTTTGGGAAATCCCATTCAAGTCAATGGAGCGTTCTACTTGCATTGTGAAGAGCCGTGTAATAATTTATATTATTACACTTCTTAATTCAGGTCTTTCATATCACTCCGCAACTACTGGAACTTCATTCAAAAGTGAAAAGTAGACGATTGATCAGCTGTGTTCTAAAGAATGTTTGATTCAAGTTCAGCGTATGTTGTTGCAAACTATTTGTTTCTCAGCAAAAACCATGATGAATGGTAACAAATAGGCTATAGCCTAGGCTATGTAGGCTGAAGAGTCATATCATGGGGACTGGAGTTTATTGTTTCGTTTTGGCAAGTAGCCGTGTAATAAGCGGGATAATGTCTAGAACGCCGGTCATTATTGGGAAAATAAGTCCCTTCAGGGCGGAACAAGACCCCTCCGCTGGGCATCGGGGTCCGGTTCGCCCTGTTGGGACTTATTTTCCCAATAATGACCGGCGTTCTATACATTATCCCTTACATATGATTTTCTTTTTCCTTTTGGACATTCTTTGGAACGTTAAATCTGCAACGGTCTAGTCACGCCGGTGCGAAGGCGTCCCCTAAAGGGTTTTTAAAATACATTGAGATGCTTTTGCTCTGGTGCACCCTGCCACCCATACACACCCTCACAGGAACCACACAGTGGAATGAATACAGCACAAGCACTGATTTTGTTGTGTTCCCCACCATCTCCCCCACAGGATGTGGATGAGGAGATCGAGGCGGAGTACACCATCCTGCGCTCCCTCTCCAACCACCCCAATGTGGTCAAGTTCTTTGGCATGTTCTACAAAACAGACAACCTCTCAGGTGGACAGCTCTGGTTGGTTCTGGAGGTGTGTTGTGGGGAGACACACACACACACACACACACACACACACACACACATACACACATACACACACACACACACACACACACACACACGTATATACACACACACACACAACACACACACACACACACACACACACACACACACACACACACACACAACCTCTCTGGTGGACAGCACTGGTTGGTCCTGGAGGTGTGTTGTTGGGAGACGGGGTTGTTTGTTTGTTTGTTTTGTCTGTTTATTTGCCTTTTTGTTTGTTTTGTCTTTTTGTCTTGTTTACAAACAGTCTCAAAACTATTAAAACAATATAATTCTCTTTTCCCATTCATGCCTCTATATCTCTGGTACTCACACACACACACACACACACACACGTTCTCTCCCTCTGTCTCTGTGCAGCTGTGTAATGGAGGCTCAGTCACAGAGTTGGCCAAAGGTCTGCTGATGCGTAGCAAGCATATGGAGGAGCCCGTCATCGCATACATCTTATGTGGGGCACTGCTGGTAAGACATACATACACACACACACATACACACACACACACACACACACACACACACACACACACACACACACACACACACATCATACAAACCATACACACACACACACACACACACCATACACACACACACACACACACACACACACACACACACACCATACACACACACACACACACACACACACACACACACACACACACACACACACACACACACACACACACACACACACACACACACACACACACACACACACACACACACACACACACACACACACACACAAACAAACAAAGGATTTATCAAGTCAATTGGTCAGAGTCCTGTTGAGAGGGTTATGCGTTGGAGCAGTCATCCTTGCACACATGCACATAGAGTCTCATGCTCTTTCTTTCTCTCACACACACACACACACACACACACACACACACACACACACACACACACACAGAGTACAGGGAGACAGTGACCAGTCAATCCTTTAATGACAGTCGTGGGTGGTGGGGTTTTTGTGGATTAAACCCACTTAATCCTGGACGCCCCATACAGCAATGCGCACTGACCATGATCCGGTGACAAAGCAGCGCGTGATCAGCAGTAACTGCCCCATAATTGGCTTCTGCCCCCCGCCTGCCTTTCAAAGCCCTTCTCTTGTCTTTCCTCTCTCCTTCTCTCTCCTCCTCTCTTCTCTCCTCCTCTCTCCTCCTCTCTTCTCTCCTCCTCTTTTCCTCTCTTGTCTTCTCCTCTTGACACGCCAGGGTCTCCAGCATCTCCACAACAACAGAATAATCCACCGTGACGTCAAGGGCAACAATATCCTCCTGACCACAGACGGTGGAGTCAAGCTGGTTGACTTTGGTAAATGGACAACTTTCTGATGTTTTTTTAGGGCCTTTTGCCTTTATTTGGATATATAGGACAGTGCCGTTTGACAGGACGCATGAGAAATGGGGTGGAATTGGGAAATGACTGCAAGTGGGACTCCATTCCATGCTTCTATTTTCATTTGACATTTGTCAACAAACGTAACTATTGTGTCTTTTGACGATTGAGCTTGTGTCTCTGTGAAAATAGACACCTCAGCTGAAAGGCTGGGGTGGGGTGAAGTGAAAGCTCACTTTAGAGAATCCTTTTGATGCCATCACCCTGGCACTGCCAGTTCTGGTACCCACCTTTGTGCTGTCTGCAGTGTGGCTTAACATTATGCTGTCCGTGTTCATTTGAACAACCTTATATGGAAAGCAAGTGAGAGCTGTTCTGATGAGTGCTGGCTTGCCTGCATGAGGCCTGCTTGTTCCCTTCAAGCCAGCTATACAGATGAAGCAACAAAACACACACACACACACACACATTAATATGTGCACGCGCACACGCATGCACATGGGCACACACACAAACACACACATACACACACACACACATTAATATGTGCACGCACACGCGCATGCACATGCATACACGCACGCACGCACACACACACACACACACACAAACACACACACAAGCACACACACACACACCTCAGCACTGGAAGCCTGTCTGAGCTGGTGGTGTGGGTAACATGTGCCCATTTTGGTTGATTGAAAGTGTAAGGTTGAATAATGATGTTAATCCACACCTTAATATTCCACAACTTAATATAACATTGATAATTCCTCGCAATAGTAATAATTATAAACAAAAAACAAGTCCAGACAATCGCAGTATCTCTGCTCAGTGACCATGGATATATTTTTGCAGAAAGTGACCAAGTGTTATGTCCGATAACAGTCTCACACATATCGTAGCCACTGAATAATCTGTGGACTTGGCAGAGTTTTGGTGTGTTGAAACTCACACCCCTCCCTCCAAGGCCCACTCCACCCCACCTGGGCAAGGACAGGCTACCTGACTAATAAGCAGAGACATGCCTTAAAATAAAACCCACCACACACAGTCGTTGATGCGACAGTCAAACGTGACAGTGGAATTCTGTTAATCACTTTACTACATACACTACTGGCGACGCGATTACCCAAATGGAACATTTGCATCAATGTAGTTGTTGCAATTCTCTATCCATAAGGCTGAGCACAGATATTCTTTAGAATGTTCATTTTTTGCAATATTTCCATCACACCGGTGTGTTGGCACATGCAATGGGTTGTATACATTAAGGGAAGCATCTATTATTTTTTTTCCACAGAATTACAGACGCAACTCTTTAGGATTTAATATTAGTACGCAGGCTGTCGACGGTAGAAGCAGCAAGGGAAAAATCAATATTGATATTATTGGTCAAATCCAAAAATAATCTGTTGGTCAAATAAAAAATCTCATCATTAATATGCATATATTCCTTGAAAGATACCCAATGTGAATTTATATATCCTATATATATAGTTATATCTTTATTACAATTCTTGTCTTTGGTGAGACCTGAATTCTCACTTGTATTCACAGACAGAATAAACGCAATTCTTAAAGCAGCAGCTAAAACTTGATGAACGGGTGACCTAATGGCATTAAGCCCCACCTGTCTTACGTTATGAGGGACAGGTTTATACTTTTCCACAGCACTGAATAAACAGATTATGTCCTGGAAAAAACGCTGTATGGTCAAATTTATTTTTGTCCCAGGACTTTTTGTCTAGTCTCACTACTACAACCACTACTACTACTACAACTACTACTGCTACGGTATGAGAGAGGCAGAGGGATACAGGTGTTAAAGTTGAGTACTGTCAACCCACATGTTGAAGAATTTCCACAGAATTACAGATGCAACTGTTTTGGATTTGATATTAGTACACAGCCTGTTGATGGTAGAAGCAGCAAAGGGAAAAATCAGTATATATATATAAGCATATTTGGTCATTATTTATATGTATGTATTCCCCAAAACATACCCAAAGCAAATTTCCTTTCACTATTTACTATTTTTATAATTAAAAGCTAAAACGTAAAAAAAAGAAGGCCCTTCTGTCCTACATGATGGGGGACAATGATAACTGAATAAACAGTTATGTCCTGAATAATAGAACACCCAAACATCTAAATTGTATCAGTGCCCTTGGACTTCAGTTCACTTAAAGGTATAAAAAGAGGGTGTTCACAGACTCACAGACACAACTTACTGCAAATACTACCATTACTAGTAACCCATGAGAGTGACAGTGTTGTTAAAGATGAGGTCTGTCATCTCACTGCTGGTGCTGCTGTTCTCCATGTGTGGAGCTCAGACTCAGAGCACCCAGACTGAAGTTCAGACAGAGAGCCAGAGCACTGGGGCTGCTGCTGCTGCGGTCACTACCCAGCTGGACGTCTATACTGAGCTCAGGGAACTCAGAGACATGGTGGTGGAGCTGAGAGTGCTGCTGACTGTCACCCAGAATGAGTTACAGAACACCAAGACTGGAATGGAGACTGAGGTAGGGACTTTGAAGATGGAGAATGCAGTGATGAAAGAAAGACTGGTTGCCAGTGAGACTAAAGTGGAGGCTCTGGGAAAGGTGATTTCAGCACAAGACACAGAGCTCACAGTTGTGAAGACGGAATTGATAAACTTAATTAAGGTGATTTCAGCACAAGACACAGAGCTGGCCGTGCTGAAGACCAGACTGGCTGCTAGTGAAACTGAAGTGGTGAATCTGAGGAAGGAAACTAGCAGACAGCTGATCTGAGGTCAGTTACTGAGAGACTTGCAGCCACTGAGACTGATATGGAACACATGAAGAAAGACACCGCAGCCCAACACACAGACCTGACCACTGAAGTGATGAACCTGATCAAGGGAAATGTAGCACAAGACACCAGACTGTCTGCCAGTGAGGCTGAGGTGGAGAACCTGAAGATGGAAACTGCAGCACAAGAGGCAGAGCTGACAGCAGTGAAGACCAGACTGGCAGCTACTGAGACTGAAGTAGTGGATCTGGAGAAAGAGATCACAGAGCAATCCAAGGTGGCATTCTCAGCAGCTCTGCCTAACTCAGGATACATAGAGGCTGGGGGTACTGAGTTAAACTTGGTTTTCGATAAAACCTTTACCAATGTTGGACAGGCCTACAGCAGCATAACAGGCTTCTTCACAGCTCCAGTCAAAGGAGTCTACTACTTCAGATTCACTGTCGTAGATATACTATCCTCACGTTATATGTACATCAGGATGTATAAGAATGGAGAGCAGGTCATGCAACTGTTTGAGCATGATACAGATGGACA
>NC_063191.1:28504872-28547372 GCF_017589495.1 Alosa alosa
GTACTGTATGCTGATTACTATTGCTGTTTCTTTGAAGAGCCTTGAGAAGTAGAGCCAGAGACAGTGGGAACGTCTGTGATTGTGTGCAGGAGAGTTTTATTAATGGAACGCCTGTGATGGACATTTTATTAATGGGATGCTGAACAATATTGTTGATCATTCCAAACAAGGAGAAACATAGATCAATAATGAAGAGAAAACCATTTCATATTTCAGGGGTTTGTTGCAGATTCTGTTTGTTGAGACTCCCTACTCTATGACATTGATGCTGAACAAGATACATTCAGGCCCAAATACTTCAGGCCCAAATTCACATATTTATTTCATCTATCTATCTATGTATTTAGATCACCTTCATATCTATTTCATCTATCTGTCTATGTATTTAAATCACCTTCATATCTACTTCATCTGTCTATCTATGTATTCATATCACCTTCATATCTATGTATTTAGATCACATTCATATCTATTTCATCTATCTATCTATGTATTTAGATCACCTTCATATCTATTTTTATCTCTATTCTCTTCATTTCTATTTCCGAGGCTTGAGATATTTGAGTGAGGACCGACACACTCAGGTCATTCACTTGGTTGGGATGATGGCCTGGCTTGTCTAGCAGAAGTGTAGGTGTGCCCTGGTGATGGATTGAATATGTGTGCGGCCAGGAAGTCGCGCGTGTGTGCAGGTGTGTCTGTGGAGTTTGTCTGTCTGTCTGTGTGTGTGTGTGTGTGTGTGTGTGTGTGTGTGTGTGTGTGTGTGTGTGTGTGTGTGTGTGTGGGAAGTGTGTTGAGAGCTGTATTTGTGCATCTCTCTCTCTGTCTCTTTCACTATGTGTATGAGAAGTGTGTTTGGGTATGTGTGGGTCTGTTTGAGCATCTGCCATTGTGTATGTGTGTGTGTGTGTGTGTGTGTGTGTGTGTGTGTGTGTGTGTGTGTGTGTGTGTGTGTGTGTATGTGTGTGTGTGTGTGTGTGTGTGTGTGTGTGTGTGTGTGTGTCTTTATTTGCTCAGGCAGTAGCTCTGTCGTTTCTCTCTCTCCTCTCTCCTACTTAAAGGCCACTGGCCTGCAGCAGCACACAGGTCAATGCACACGCGCAGATCTTTTTATAAAACCCATTTGTCACTGTTCTCATGCATAGAGCGTCCATGAGCTTTTTAAAAGGGCAAACTAACATTTATATATTATAGAAGCCATTCTAAAGCGAACAGACCCCAAGCCCTTGCCATCAGTGCTTTGTCAGTGAGATGAAATGTCTGTTTGCCTGGAGAGGCTGTGTTCACTTTATTACGGTGTTAAAGGTGTTCTAATCAATGCTGGGTAACATCACTTCTGTTGACTTTCAAACAAAGCAGAGAGCTACCTCGCTACTTCCTCCCCCTCCCTCCGGTGCTGCTCCTGTGCAATTGAAACTCTCCTAAACGCGCATCTCGTCTGTGATTTGCTGGAACAGTTTGTAATGTTTTTATGGGCTAGGTTTGCTCAGGTTGTTTTTGTTGCCGTTTTTGGAGCCTGGGCTGTCCACAGAGATTGTGTTTTTTTCAGTGTATTCAGGACACAGACAGCTAGCGGTTGGTTAGGTGATGTTTGCAGTAAGTGACATCAAATGTATTAGCCTTAAAGACGCTTTGCATTGCTTAGAGCACCTTTAAGTGACAAGTAACAAGGCTGTGTTCACTTTATTACGGTGTTAAGTAACAAGCAACAAGGCTGTGTTCACTTTATTATGGTGTTAAGTAACAAGTAACAAGGCTGTGTTCACTTTAACAAGTAACAAGGCTGTGTTCACTTTATTACGGTGTTAAGTAACAAGTAACAAGGCTGTGTTCACTTTATTACGGTGTTAAGTAACAAGCAACAAGGCTGTGTTCACTTTATTACGGTGTTAAGTAACAAGCAACAAGGCTGTGTTCACTTTATCACGGTGTTAAGTAACAAAGCATTTTAGCTGCATCTTGCTCAGATGCCGGGGACGCTGAATAACACACCTGCAGTGACGTTTGGCCCCCCCAGTCAAGTCATGACTGACTAAATATTTTACCCATGCTGACAGCATGGCAGCAACAGCCAACACACACACACACACACACACACACACACAGAGATGCCCTAGACATCTGTCAGAGGAAGTGTGGTGGCGGAGATTACAAATAAAGCCGTTTGTGTTTACATGAGGAGTCGACGCTCCCTGACAAACACAAGGAGAGGGGGGAATGCAGAATGGGGGAGCAACATGACTGAGAATGTCTGACAGCGGCGTTGTGTCATGTCGTGTCGTGTCGTCTTCGCCGGTTCCATGTTTACTCTCTCTAAGCGTAAGAGGCCGCGCTGCGAAGAAACATCAAGGCCAACGCGTAGCTGCAGGCTCGTATTATAGTTTAGATTTTCTTTTTTTTTTTTCTGCATGCACAGAGATGGATATACACACAAGTGCTAGCACACACACACACACACACGCACACACACACAGGGGTGAAAAAGAGCGAGCAAGCCTTTGATCCGGGCCTCCAGAATAAGGGCAATGCCTTTCGGAATCTTCATCAAAGGCTGGGGTGACTTAGAGCGGCAGCGTGGAGAATGACAGATTATCTCACCCCTCTCTCCACCTCCTTCCTCCCTCTACGCCTCCCACTAACCCCCACCCCCACCCCCAAAACCCCCGCACCAGAGAGACAGAGAGAGGGGGAGAGAGAGAGGGGGAGAGAGAGAGAGAGGGAGAGAGAGAGAGAGAGGGAGAGAGAGAGCTGTTTAAGGGCGTAACGCTCAGGCTGTGGAGCTTTGTTCTTGGGAAGACGTTGGGAGTGAGATGAAGACACAGGGAGACACAGGAAGTTTTCTATATATAACTATATAAAAAAGACAATAAAGAAATCTTTCATGTCTTTCAACAGCTATTACGGCTGCTCTCCAATAACTAAAGGAGAAGAAAAGTGTTGAAGAAGACAGAAAATATTTGGTCACTGCATGCCTGTGTTGTGTGCATGTGTTTATGGAGTGTGTGTTTGTGTGTGTATGTGTGTGCATTTGTATGCGTGTGTACGTGTGTTTTATGTGTGTTTGTGTATGTGTGTTTTATGTGTATGTGTGTGTGTGTGTGTATATGTACATGTGTGTTTTATGTGTGTGTGTGTGTGTGTATGCGTATATGTGTGTGCGTATATGTGCGTATATGTGTGAGTGAGTGTGCATGGGTGTATGAGTGATGGTGGTTCTACCTCTTCAGTTCTCCTCCCTCTTCCCCCCACTGTCGGGTCCTCCCACCATTTAGCTCAGGCCTCCCTCTCAGACGCCCGTCTGCTTATGAATCACCTGCACTAAATGCTGCTGACGGACGGATTTCCACGCAGGCATTATTCTCCGCCGCCTCGGGGGCAGATGCTGTGTGTCGGGTGCTGCGGAGCTGCCGTCGTTTGTCTCTCTCTCTCTCGCCTCAGTGGCCGCCCTGGTTGTGTTGGACGGCATCGCTTGGCTGAAAGTGTTTAGCTAGGACATTTACTGTGGCCGAAAGAGCAGCACGTGGCCTCACACACTCAGCAGAGACCTCACACACATCTGAGCCACCGCTTCAGCTCTCCAGGATCTCCTTCAACTACTGGGCCCAAGTCATGACACATGAGTCAGTGCTGATATGATATGTGTCATGAGATCGTGGGCTTCTAGGTGACAGTCTGAAAACAAACATCTCCACTGTTGCTATCTAGTGTTGATTTAGTCTCTGATGTGTTTTTGTTTTTGTTTCTGTGTGTGTGTGTGTGTGTGTGTGTGTGTGTGTGTGTGTGTGTGTGTGTGTGTGTGTGTGTGTGTGTGTGTGTGTGTTTAGGAACCCGTCGCCTACTCTGCGCCAGCCAGATCAGTGGTGTAGGAGCTTCAGTCACTTCATAGCCCAGTGAGTACCTGACCTCTCTCTTCTCCTCCTCTTCTCCTCTCCTTCTCCTCCTCTTCTCCTCCTCTTCTCCTCTCCTTCTCCTCCTCTTCTCCTCCCCTCTTTTCTCTTCTCTTCCCCCTCTTGCATCCTCTCCGACCCCATCAGCCCTTTCCCAACAACAGTACATACAATGAGGAAAATGTCTACATTGAATTGCACACGGTCACTTCCTATACAGTTATCTCCTTTAAAGAGACACCAGGCAAGCCTGATGCTTTTTCTCTATGAAACTTTGCATCTTCCGTCAAGGGTTTTCGCTGCTTTTTCGCCGGCTCTGCCATTATACACACGTTTGCAACAATCGCTAGCGTTTCGTTAGCCTGCCTCTGTGCTGTGGATGCAGGATGTAAACTGATCCTGCTTCGGTCGTTGGTGCGATACACTGAACTTGCAAGCGGGATATTCTTCCTACAGGCAGTAGGGGCGGGTGAGAGAGTCTTCATTCGCCCTGTAATGAGTCATTTAACCATATACCGACTTACGAAGATGAGTAATTAACACAAAAACGTTGCCCTGTGTCCCTTTAACTCTGGAACGCCTGTCAACTCTGCAACAGACTAGGGCTAGAGTGAGTCTCCTTGACCCTGGACATTAGTCATTTACTCCACATGAAGTAGCCCATAGAAGAGCCTAAAACCGTTTGCTCATACTGTAGGATACTGTAGGATAGTCTTTAGTCTTTTACTCATAGCAGCGTCTAAACCACCATATTTAAGTGGTTTTTGAAGTTCTCAGAAGCTTGCTGGATGTAAGCTACAGTCACGTTACTTCACTCGAGTGCTGTCATGTCTGAATAAAGAGACATTTCAATCAATCACTTCAGTTTCTTAATGCTGTTTAAGCTCAAGTGAGGAGCGTATTTGGTGGAATTGCCTCTCAAGTTGTCAGAGTCAGCTCTTTGATGTCTGCTCAAAGCAGGAGCACCATTCTGTGTCATATGACAAGCACAGTGGATATCTTCCTATACTTTTCTGAACTGGCTTATCGATGTGGAGAACAAATACAGCATATATATCTTTGCCTAGAAACAATATTTATAATATTTCAGGAGTGGCTGCAGGCTGAATTTCTGTGAATTCCTGTTTTAGATTAGATTGGATTCACCTGCTTTATTGATTTTTCATCTTCATGTAATTTAGGGTCAGGCCATCTCTATTACCACAAGACAATTGGCCTTCTTATTTCCCCGTGCCCAACTGTTAATGACAAAACCAAAGGAACAAGAGAAATAGCCCATACTAATTCATCCAGGTTTATGACTGGAAATCATCCTGTCACATCCTCCCCATACAGTACGTAAAAGCCATATGTGGAAGACATGACTAAATGAGACAGAGGAGAGATATGGTCCCAGCGGCAGAGGAGAGATATGGTCCCAGCCGCAGAGGAGAGATATTGTCCCACCCGTTGGTCCTGGCCTGCTGAATAATACCCATAATTCTCTCCTGGTCGGTCTGAGCATGGCTTGGAGATGGCGAGGCAGTGCTGATTATTGTTTCATAATGGTGAAGGAACACATCAAACAGAAAAGACACAGACACAGGCCACACACACCCAAACACACACACACACACACACACACACACACACACACACACACACACACACACACACACACACACACACACACACACACCTTCTTCAGTGGCTTCCTTTGTTACATCACCATCACAAACAAGCATATAAAAAGAGTTTCTGCATACTCTATGACACACACAACACCAGCTCCTACTACTACTACTACTACTACTACCACCACTAGTACTACTATTAATTTTCCTTTGGGGATTATTACAGTTTCTATCTATTTATCTATCTACTACTACTATATATACTACTACTGCTACTACTATTACTACTGCTACTACGTAACATACCAGTTTTGACAATGAGGTCTGTCATCTCACTGCTGGTGCTGCTGTTCTCCATGTGTGGAGCTCAGACTCAGAGCACCCAGACTGAAGTTCAGACAGAGATCCAGAGCACTGGGGCTGCTGCTGCTGCAGTCTCTACCCAGCTGGACGTCTCTGCTGAGCTCAGGGAACTCAGAGACATGGTGGTGGAGCTGAGAGTGCTGCTGACTGTCACCCAGAATGAGTTACAGAACACCAAGACTGGAATGGAGACTGAGGTAGGGACTTTGAAGATGGAGAATGCAGCACAAGGCACAGAGCTGACTGTGATGAAAGAAAGACTGGTGGCCAGTGAGACTAAAGTGGAGGCTCTGGACAGGGTGACTGCAGCACAAGACACAGAGCTGGCTGCTGTGAAGACTGAGCTGGCCGTGCTGAAGACCATACTGGCTGCTAGTGAAACTGAAGTGGTGAATCTGAGGAAGGAAACTGCAGCACAGACAGCTGATCTGAGGTCAGTCACTGAGAGACTTGTCATCACTGAAACTGACATGGAGCACATGAAGAAAGACACTGCAGCCCAACACACAGACCTGACCACTATGAAGACTGAAGTGATGAACCTGAAGATGGAAACTGCAGCACAAGAGGCAGAGCTGACAGCAGTGAAGACCAGAGTGACAGCCACTGAGACTGAAGTAGTGGATCTGGAGAAAGACATTGCAGCACAACACACTGACCTGGCCATCACGAAGACTGAAGTGATGAACCTGACAATGGCAAATGCAGCACAAGAGACAGAGCTGACTACCATGAAGACTGAAGTGATGAACCTGACGATGGTAAATGCAGATCAAGAGGCAGAGCTGACAGCAGTGAAGACCAGACTGGCAGCCATTGAGACTGATGTAGAGAATCTGGAGGAAAAGATTACAGAGCAACCCAAGGTGGCATTCTCAGCAGCTCTGGGTAGAAACAAACAGGCTGGGAACACTGAGATGAACTTGGTCTTCACTAAAATCATCACCAATATTGGACAGGCCTACAACAGCACAACAGGCTTCTTCACAGCTCCAGTCAGAGGAGTCTACTACTTCAGATTCACTGTGATGGACATTATAACCTCACAGATGACTGTCTTCATGTATAAGAATACAATGCTGGTGATGCGTTTGGATGAGTTTGGTACTGATCGGAAACACAGCTGTCTGTCCAGTGGTGTGACTCTGCAGCTGGAGGAGGGAGATGAAGTTAACATGCGACTCCCTGCTCACCGAAAGCTCCAAGATAGTTCTGATAACCACAACATCTTCAGTGGCTTCCTGCTCTTTCCTCTCTGAATGGAACACACTGCTCTACTGCTTCTGAAATGATGAATACAGTGTTTCGTGAACATGAATAAATAATTTTTAAGCTTCAATCCTTTTTTTGTCATGATTGGAAATATTTTGCTATGCTGATTTACATTTTTGTCTTTTCCTGAAAATGTTAAAATATATGAAAGGTTTGGATGGAGACCCATATTGTGTTTTCATTCAACTGTAGGATATGTGGTGCCAGGTTGTGCTCACGGTTAACTGCAGACCATTGGGTGCTAGCTCTCTCTCTCTCTCACACACACACACACACACACACACAATAACAAACACACACACACACACACACAAAATAACACACATACACTCTCACTCACATATACACTCTCTCTCTCTGTCTCTCTCTCACACATACACACACACACACACACACATACACAGACAGGTTTAACTTTTCCACAAAGTGTTAAGATTTGTTACATCACCATCACAAACAAGCATATAAAAAGGGTTTCTGCAGACTCTATGACACATACAACACCAGCTCCTACTACTACTACTACTACTACTACCACCACTAGTACTACTATTAATAATTTCCCTTTGGGGATTATTACAGTTTCTATCTATTTATCTATCTACTACTACTATATATACTACTACTACTACTATTACTACTGCTGCTACGTACTGTAACATACCAGTCTTGACGAGATGAGGTCTGTCATCACACTGCTGGTGCTGCTGTTCTCCATGTGTGGAGCTCAGACTCAGAGCACCCAGACTGAAGTTCAGACAGAGATCCAGAGCACTGGGGCTGCTGCTGCTGCAGTCTCTACCCAGCTGGGCGTCTCTGCTGAGCTCAGGGGAACTCAGAGACATGGT
This sequence comes from Alosa alosa, assembly GCF_017589495.1. NCBI lineage: Eukaryota > Metazoa > Chordata > Actinopteri > Clupeiformes > Clupeidae > Alosa > Alosa alosa. Next base: position 28,512,856 of record NC_063191.1, read on the forward strand.
GGTGGAGCTGAGGTGCTGCTGACTGTCACCCAGAGATTACACACCAAGACTGGAATGGAACTACTTTGAAAATGGAGGAGAGTGCCAAATCATTTGACTGTGGAAAAAATGGTGGCCAGTGAGACTAAAGTGGATGCTCTGGACAGGGTGACTGCAAAAGACACAGAGCTGGCTGCTGTGTGAAGACTGAGCTGGCCGTGCTGAAGACCATACTGGCTGCTAGTGTGAAGTGTGGTGAATCTGAGGGAAGGAAACTGCAGCACAGACAGCTGATCTGGGGTCAGTCACTCGAGAGACTTGTCATCACTGAAGGCGACATGGAGCACATGAAGAAGACACTGCAGCCCAACACACAGACCTGACCACTATGAAGAAGACTGAGTGATGTGAACCTGAAGATGGAAACTGCAGCACAAGAGGCAGAGCTGACAGCAGTGAGACCAGACAGCCACTGAGACTGGAGTGGTGGATCTGGAGAAAGACATTACAGCACAACACACTATTATAGCCATCACGAAGACTGAAGTGATGAACCTGACAATGGCAAATGCAGCACAAGACACCAGCTGACTACCATGAAGACTGAAGTGATGAACCTGGCAGATGGTAAAAATGCAGATCAAGAGGCAGAGCTGACAGCAGTGAAGACCAGACTGGCAGCCATTGAGACTGATGTAAGAGAATCTGGAGGGAAAAGGTGCAGAGCAACCCAAGGTGGCATTCTCGGCAGCTCTGGGTAAAACAAACAGGCTGGGAACACTGAGATGAACTTGGTCTTCACTAAAATCATCACCAATATTGGACAGGCCTACAACAGCACAACAGGCTTCTTCACAGCTCCTGTCAGAGGAGTCTACTACTTCAGATTCACTGTGATGGACAGTATAACCTACCAGATGACTGTCTTCATGTATAAGAATACAATGCTGGTGATGCGTTTGGATGAGTTTGGTGCCTGATGGACTTCACTCCTGTCCCCCCCAGTGGTGTGACTCTGCAACTGGAGGAGGGAGATGAAGTTAACATGCGACTCCCTGCTCACCAAAAGCTCAAGATAGTTCTGATAACCACAACATCTTCAGTGGCTTCCTGCTCTTTCCTCTCTGAATGGAACACACTGCTCTACTGCTTCTGAAATTATGAATACAGTGTTTCATGAACATGAAATAAATCACTTTTAAGCTTCAATCCTTTTTTTTGTCATGATTGGAAATATTTAGCCATGCTGATTTACATTTTTGTCTTTTCCTGAAAATGTTAAAATATATGAAAGGTTTGGATGGAGACCCATATTGTATTTTCATTCAACTATAGGATATGTGGTGCCAGGTTTTGCTCATGGTTAACTGCAGACCATTGGGTGCTACAGTAGCTCGCTCTTGCACACACACACACACACACACACACACTCTCTCTCTCTCTCCTTCCCTCCCTCCCTCCCTCCCACTCTCACTCTCACTCTCACTCTCTCACACACAATAACACACATACACTCTCACTCACATATATTCTCTCTCTCTCTCTCTGTCTCTCTCTCACACACACACACACATACACAGGTTGAACTTTTCCACAATACTGGTAACTGAATAAACTGAATGACTAACTGAATGAATCCTGGAAAAAACACTGTATCTCGACATTTACTAAATTTGACCAGTGTCAATAAGCTGTGTTTTACCCCCAAAAGTGATGAGATTTGTTACATCACCATCACAAACAAGCATATAAAAAGAGTTTCTGCAGACTCTATGACACACACAACACCAGCTCCTACTACTACTACTACTACTACTACTACCACCACTAGTACTACTATTAATAATTTTCCTTTGGGGATTATTACAGTTTCTATCTATTTATCTATCTACTACTACTATATATACTACTACTACTACTACTATTACTACTGCTTTTTTTACTCGCTGTAACATACCCAGTCTTGACGATGAGGGTCTGTCATCCGCACTGCTGGTGCTGCTGTTCTCCATGTGTGGAGCTCAGACTCAGAGCACCCAGACTGAAGTTCAGACAGAGAGCCAGAGCACTGGGGCTGCTGCTGCTGCAGTCTCTACCCAGCTGGACGTCTCTGCTGAGCTCAGGGAACTCAGAGACATGGTGCTGGAGCTGAGGCTAACTCTGAGATTCACTCAGGATGAACTACAAAACACCAAATCATTGTTGGACAAAATGGAGGCTGAGAATGATGCTCTAAACACAAAAATGACAGCACAAGAGACAGAACTGATCACTATGAAGACTGCGGTCATGCACCTGATCGAGGCAAATGCAGCACAAGAGACCAGACTGGCTACCAGTGAGACTGAGGTGGAGAACCTGAAGATGGAAACTGCAGCACAAGAGGCAGAGCTGACAGCAGTGAAGACCAGACTGGCAGCCACTGAGACTGAAGTAGTGAGTCTGGAGAAAGAGATCACAGAGCAACCCAAGGTGGCATTTTCAGCAGCTCTGTTTAATTCAGGATACATAGAGGCTGGGAATACTGAATTGAATTTGGTCTTCACTAAAATCATCACCAATGTTGGGCAGGCCTACAGCAGTACAACAGGCTTCTTCACAGCTCCTGTCAAGGGAGCCTACTACTTCAGATTCACTGTGATGGATCTCATAACCTACCATATGACTGTCTTGATGTATAAGAATGGAAAGCAGGTGATGCGTTTGGATGAGTATGGTACTGATGGACTTCACTCCTATCTCCCCAGTGGTGTGACTCTGCAACTGGAGGAGGGAGATTTAGTTAACATGCGAATCCCTGCAGGCCAAAGGCTCTTTGATGATTCTAGCAACCACAGCACTTTCAGTGGCTTTCTGCTCTTTCCTCTCTAATTGGAGCATACTTGTCTGACTGGATGTTGTGAAATGATAAATACAGTGTTTCATGAACATGAGCAAATAAACGTTTAAACTGCAATCCCTTTGTGTCATTATTGGAAATATTGAGCAATGCTGAAGCAACACAGATTCACATTTTATTCATTTCCTGAAAGTGATAAAATATATGAAAGAGTTGGATGGTGACATACAGTGTATTGTATGTTCATTTAACTGTAGGACGTGTGGTTCCAGGTTGTGCTACAGTTAACTGCAGGCGATTTTGTGTTAGCTCACTCTCTGGTTGAAGTAGTGTTAGCTTGTTCTGTGTTAAAGTTAGTGTTAGCTCACTCTCTGGTAGAGGTAGTATTAGCTCACTCTCTGGTGGAGGTAGTTTTAGTTTGCTCAGTGGTAGAGGTATACTCTTAAAACCAATGTGTTGAAAACAACACAACTTGCGTTGTTTTTAACACATCTTTGTGTCCAGACAGGAACAACATAGTTTGTGTTGTTTCCTTCTTTTATTTGTTACACAATATGTGTTAAAAATAACACAATTTATGCTCAAAACAACACAACTTGTTTTTTTTTTTAACACATCTCTGTGTCCAGATAGGGACAACACATTCGTTTTAAGAGTGAGTTAGCTCGCTTTGTGGTAGAAGTAGTGTTAGCTCACTCTCTGGTAGAGATAGCTTCTTCTGTGGTAGAGGTAGTGTTAGCTTGCTCTGTGGTAGAGGTAGTGTTATCTTGCTCTCTGGTAGTTTTAGTGTTAGCTTGCTCTGTGGTAGAGGTAGTGTAAGCTTGTTCTCTAGTAGTTTCAATGTTAGCTTGCTGTCTTGTAGTTTTAGTGTTAGCTTGCTCTGTGGTAGAGGTAGTGTAAGCTTGTTCTCTAGTAGTTTTAATGTTAACTTGCTCTCTGGTAGTTTTAGTGTTAGCTTGCTTTATGGTAGAGGTAGTGTAAGCTTGTTCTCTAGTAGTTTTAATGTTAGCTTGTTCTCTGGTAGTTTTAGCGTTAGCTTGCTCTGTGGTAGTTTTAATGTTAGCTTGCTCTGTGTAGGCCTACTCTGTTGGTGTTCCTGTGTGGCTGGGGGCTCAACTTAGGCCCGGTGCAGCGTGACCAAACACAACACAAGCAGCTTTGCAAGCCCTGCAGCAAACTGATCTGCCTCACTCTGTCAGCTCTCTTTCTTTCCCAACGATCTCTCTCTCTCTCTCCCTCTGTATTTTTGTCCTAAGACATTTTTTTCTTCCCTCTCTATCTCTCTTTCCATCTGTCACCTTTATCTTCCCTCAGTTCTTTCTCCTGTTCCTCCTCACTGTCTGTTCTTAATAATCACTCTCATTTCCCCTCTCTCTCTCTCTCTCATATGCATCATCTCTCTCCAGTCTAAATGAGGGAAGGTCTCTTATTCCATGACTGGGGAGGTCAGGAGAGCAGTGTGATCTGATTCATTGAGGACTAATGACAGACCTGCCTTTGACTGCAGTATAATACGTTTGTTCAGTTCAGACGCACACATACAGCGTGACTTATGAACATCACCGTTTATGCATTAATTAATTAATGAATTGATTCTTGCACTCATTAATTTATTCATTAATGTATTAATGCATTCATTTCATTCATAATGTTCATTCATTCTTTATTTTTGTTGATTTTCCTCTTTCTTTCCTCGATTTCCTTTTCTTTCTTGGGGCTCTCTGTAACTTATCGGTGTCTCCTGTGGGTTTGTCATATAATATATCATATATTTGGTGGGTCAGGGGCTCCCAGCAGGAGTGTCTGGGCCTCATTCTCTCAGGAAAAATGTTTAATAATCTTTTAAAAAGAACAAAACCAAAAAAAAAAAAAAAAAAAACACATGCCCTGTCTACAAAGCCCTTGCATGCTCACAGCACAATGACTAACGGCTTTGTTGAACCAAACGAAACCAAACCAAACAGCCAAACAAAACAAAACACACACACACACACACACAAACAAAGCTCTCATAGTGTCCCATTCCATTAGGGTCTTAAATGTCTCCTGATAGATTGACACAGCTGCTTGAGCTGTCACTGTTAGCGTGGTGTAAATATGGGCAGAGGGCTTTTAAATGGGGCCCACGGTGGCTATTAGGCGGAAATGTTTAGAGTGTGAATGGCGGCCGGTATCAGATGAGAAATAATTCTGTCTAATAAATTCTCCGAGAGCCCGTACGGCGATACAATGAGAGCGAACGGTGACAATGTTATCAGACACCACAGGCTGTTTGTTCAGCTCTCAGAGACTATTCTAGTGGGTGTGTGTGTGTGTGTATGTGTGAAAGAGAGATACTGTGTGTGCGATGCAGTGTGTGTGTGTGTGTGTGAGTGTGTGCGTGTGTGTGCGTGTGTGTGTGTGTTCCGGCGCTTTTGTGTACACACACATGAATATGTATTTTCTGTGTTTGTGTCCCCTGTGTGTGGACATGTGTTGTTAGTGACACGCACACACACTCACACACAAACGCACACGCATGCGCACACACACACACACACTCACACACAAACACAAACGCATGCACACACACACACACACACACACACACACACACACACACACACACACACCACACACACACACACACCAGTACATCCAGACCAGCCTGGTGCCAGACCCCGCAGTGCTCTTGACACACCTGTAGTGAAGTGTGTAGACTTCCTCTCTTGCAGTAAGACAAGGTAGAGGGAGTGGACAGAAATGACCGGTCTCACTCTCAATACAGATGATGGGGGCTGGGAGAGGAGCAGAGATGGCCAGAGTTGCCTTACTGTTGCTCATGTGTGGGGCCACAGCTATCTTGAGTCAGAAAGAAATATATTCCCCTACTGCTGTTGCACACTTAGCAATATTCAGAAATGGAGGAAGAGAGAGAGAGAGGGAGGGAGGGGGTGAGAGAGAAAGAGAGAGAGAGAGAGAGAAAGATAGAATTCTGTAAAAAGTACTATGGGACATATGGACACACTGAACTGCATTGTGTGTGTGCAGTGTGTTGAAACATACTATATGACCAGCTATATGGCAGACTGCATAAGATAGTGACCTACTGTAAATGGTTTACAAAAGGCAGTATGTACACACAGTTAATTTCCCCTGTACTAACACACAGACACACTGCTCACACACATGCACATACACACACACACACACACACACACAGAGAAGAGAGAGAGAGAGAGAGAGACAGGAGATAGCTGTTTGAATTGGGTGCCATGGTGATGGAATCACTCAGAGAAAGATAGAGAGAGACAGAGAGAGGGAGAGGCAGAGAAAGAGATGGGTGTGTGTGTGAGAGAGAGAGAGAGAGACAGAGAGAGAGAGAGAGAGAGAGAACCAAAACACACCATCTGACAGACTGTGGAGGGCAGGGTTCAGTGTGGCCAGTGTCCGGCTTATCTCCTGTGCTGCACTGCTGATCTGCTCAACAGAACCTTCGACAGGCAGCCAGACAGCACTGCAGAATGCTCAGGTGAACCCTCTCCTCCCTGTCGCGCTGCTACAGTAAGGGCTCTGTGTGTGTGTGTGTGTGCACTTGGTTGCAGGTCTAGAGGGAATCTCCACAGGCCAGATGAGGGTCATGCTGGAAGCTGTTTCGTGTTTGCTGGAGATGTGTTTGCTGGAGATGTGTTTGCTGGAGATGTGTGTCAGGGACACATGGGCATGGGCCATCTCTACTGCTGTCCGTTTGTCTTTTTCTCCTGAAAAACAAACACTTGTGTGCACCAGTGACTACAGAGCTCATTGAGTATTCTGTCTCTGACACAAATGTTGGTTGGGCAAGGGTCCACTAGTTTATATAGTTTATTCATAATAACACCATTATTTGGACAGTATATTTAATGTATAGGTGTTTGTAAATGCTGTGCAAACCTCTTATTTATCAGGATGTGTCTCAGCGTTGCTATGAGCACCTTTCACATTTGTCTCCTGTTGTGTGCTTACACTCTTGTTGTCTCCTGTTGTGTGCTTACACTCTTGTTGCTCGGTGTCGATTAAAATGTTCTCACATACATACCTACTCTCAATTGAGTAATTGACAGATTTGTGTGTTTATCTGTCTCTGGCTCTGTTCGAAATGGGAAAAACTGCTGCCGTTTAAGATATCTAACAAGGGAGCGAGGCAACAAGTGCTGTTCGAAAACACCAAACTCTCTCTTCCTGCCTTCTAAGATACCTTAGAACTACCCCGATGACGGTCAGTTTTGAAGGCAGCAGATGTTTCCTCTATGCTGCCTATAACCCACAAATCTCTGTGGTATAAAACAGCTGTGAAAAGTAAACTAAGATGGTGGATGACACCCTTAACAGCTGATTGTGTTGAAATGTAATTTCTTTGACTTGTTTTGCTGAGATTTGTCGAAATCTAGCGGGAAATAAACATTGTACTATCTGATTATACCATTGTTCTAACCATTGATAGCGTCTGGTATGATTTTCTTTCTCTGTCAGACAACTATCTACCGTAAGCGTGCTAGCTCCCATAAGCTAGTTTAACATTCTTGCTTGTGCTAACGTCATACCATAGTGTCAACGTTCTCTTAAGAGACTGTTTGAAACTATCGTTCTTAAAAGATGCCTTCACTCCAAAGTCATGTCGTATGAGATAGACAGACACACACACACACACACACACACACACACACACACACACACACACACACACACACACACACACACCAAAGTCATGTCTTATGAGACAGCTCTGCATCACGGCAGTGAGGCAGCAAGGCAATGCCTTCCGTCCATTTTGAATGGACCCTGCGTGTGCTGGCTTGTATGTATGTTTGATGGGCTCGTTTGTGTGTGTGTGTGTGTTCATGCGTATGTGTTTTTGTGTGTGTGTACGTGTGTGTGTGTTTGTGTGTGTTTTTGTTCATACGTGTTGTTGTTTGTGTGTATGTGTGTTCACTCCTGTGTGTTTGTGTGTTTGTCAGGTGCCTAATAAAGCATGTGTGTTCATGCGTTTGTGTGTGTTCATGCGTGTGTGTTTGTGTGTGTACAGTATGTGTGTTCATGCGTGTGTGTTTGTGTGTGTACAGTATGTGTGTTCACTCCTGTGTGTTTGTGTGTGTACAGTATGTGTGTTCATGCGTGTGTGTTTGTGTGTGTACAGCATGTGTGTTCACTCCTGTGTGTTTGTGTGTTTGTCAGGTGCCTAATAAAGGACTTTGAGACGCGGCCGTCCGTCACCCACCTGCTGGAGCACCCGTTCATAAAGCAGGCTCACGGCCATGACTCCAGCCTGCGCAAGCAGCTCTCCGCACTTATCAAGGAGCAGCAGGAGCACGGCTGCAGGAGGAGGACCAGGTACACACACACACACACACACACACACACACACACACACACACACATCACACATATGAGTACACACATATGACAGACATGCAGGCATACCCAACTGAATTACTTTTGCTGTATCTTCAGTAAAACAGGACCTATGGGTAATGGTCCTGATGTTGTAATGTGTAGAACAGCACAAAACAGGTGCCCTATATTCACTGATGTAACAATAAGAATGTAAAGGTATTTAGTCTTTTTGATCTTAGGCCATTTTAATCAGTGTAACTTTATGAAGAAGCATTTTCACTGCAGAACTGTGCCTCAAAAGTGACTGTAATTCTGGCAATTGGCAGCAGAGGGCACCAGTCCCTCTCTGAGCACTGATCATTCCCAACTCCAGCCAATGAGGCTGCCAGTGAGGTTTCTGCTGGAACTGATGATTAAGGCCCAGGGAGGTGATGTGTCTGAGCCTAATTTAATGCTAGCGATTGTGTAGGCTAACCCTGATGGATAATAATAATACTTTATCACTAAGGATCATCACCCGAGAGAGAGTGAGATAGAGAGAGAGAGAAAGAGAGAGAGAGAGAGAGACTGTCTGTGCAAGAGTAAGTGAGTACTGTATGTGTCATGAGTGTATTACAGAAAGAGCGAGAGAGAGAGAAAGAGAGAGAGTGTGTGTGTGTAAGCGGCAGAGAGGCGTTCAAGTATAAAATTCTGCAGGCCTTTTTATGTTCTCGATCCTCCTCTCTCATTTTCTCACCCCCCCCCCTCGCACTCTTTTTATCATTGTCCGATTATGCCACTAGAGGAGGCTGAACTATCAGACAGAATCACAATTTAATTAACAGGCGACCGCTGAACTTTCTCCATCCGCCCCCTCACACTCTGCACTCTCTCAATCATATCAGACGCACAGAGATCCATCACATCGAACTCTCCGCTTTAACACGGCTCTTCAGGTCTAATTAGGAGGCGAACAGAGAGTAACACCAACTTCTGTCTGACTTGAGCCTCTTCAGAGTTTGAGTGTTGGAAATGGGAAAGAAGAACTTTATTTGATTCAGCGGTCTCGTGCGGTAGTGATAAACCTGAGTGCATGTCGTTTTGCTTCCACATGACTGTGTATTGTAGCAGAACTTGGGCTGTATTACTAAATTACTAAAACATTTAATAATAAGTTAGGAGGCAATTGTGTGAAGTTATATTTGCTGTGCAAGTTATGTATTTATTTATTTACACAAGTATCAGCGACAGCACACGGTCCATCAGCCGAGTGTGTTATTCTGCCCTCTGACTGGCATTTTTGGCTGCGCTACCTGATTTAGCATGTCGACAAGTACAGTGATGTATGTACAGTGATTTATGTCCCTATCTGATTTACCATGTTGAAAAATACATTGATATATGTCCCTATATTATTTCCCATCTAAACAAATACAGTGATGTATGTTCCTCGTGGGGGCTTTCCAGCTCTGTCTGAGAGTACTGATGGAATAGAGTAGCATCCTTCACGCCTGCCCACCAGCAGCTTTGCCACCTCGGTGGACACATTACATAAGGAGCGGGCTGCTAATCGGCTAGCATCAGTCATGCACTGATTGCGGCCCCCTAAGTCCGTTTACCAGAAGTGGGATCACCGGCCTTAAGGTCAGAGCTGGTGAAGCGAGACTGATCCAGGAACACCTGTCCTCTGGCATGAAATGGAGAGGATGAGAGAGACAGAGAGAGGGGAGGGAGTGAGAGAGAGAGAGAGAGAGAGAGAGACTGTGACAGAAAGAGGAGCAGTGACCACTGAGCAACGCGCCCACAGACACGCACACACACACACACACAGTGCATTGATGAAGTGTAAATGTTTGTAATGTTTGTTTGTTTACTTTTTTGTAATTATTATTATTCCTGTGAACGCTTTGGCAATGCATCATATGATTTGTCGTGCCAATAAAGCATATTTGAATTTGAATTGAATTGAATTGAGAGAGAAAGAGAGAGATGAAGACAGAGAGAGAGGGGAGAGAGAGACAGAGAGAGAGAGATGAAGACAGAGAGAGGAGAGAGAGGAGACAAAGAGAGAGAGAGGAGAGAGAGAGAGAGGAGACAGAGAGAGAGAGAGAGAGAGGGGAGAGAGAGAACAAGTGGCTGAATTTGGGAGAAGAATAAAATTGTTTGTTTGTGTTTGCATGTGGTGTATGTGTGTTTGTGTGTGTGTGTGTGTGTGTGTGTGTGTGCTTGTGTGTGTGTGTCTGTGTTTGCGTGTGCATGTGGTGTGTGTGTTTGTGTATATGTGTGTGTGTTAATGGGAGAGTGTGAGTGGGGTTAAGGAGATTACTCCTGACCTCGTGGGTGGAAGGCGAGTCCATGTTGAGCTTAGCAGCCGCAAGTGAGGAAAGGAAGATCAGTGATCGCAGCGAAGCTGCCCGATTAGCTCTCCTGCTCTCAGTCCACCGGCCAGTCAACCGGTCAGTCAGTCCTCGAGTCTCCACGTTAACGCTAACGACCAGGGACCGGGCGGCAGAGCCTCCCCCAGCTCGCGCTGCTGTTTCTGGGGCAGCCGATGCCACCATGCTGGACCTGAGCAGGAAGGCCCGCCGGAGGGCCAAGCGCCGGGCTCTCTCGCTGGTCAGGAGGGGTCGAGTGTGGAAACGGAAATGGTGAGTGGAGTTGGAGGTGAAGAGGGGGGTGGTATGGAGGTGAAGGGGGGTATGGAGGTGAAGAGGAGGAGGGTATGGAGGTGAAGAGGAGGGGGGATATGGAGGTGAAGAGGAGGGGGTATGGAGGTGAAGAGGAGGATATGGAGGTGAAGAGGAGGGGGAGGGTATGGAGGTGAAGAGGAGGGGGGAGGGTATGGAGGTGAAGAGGAGGATATGGAGGTGAAGAGGGGGGGGTGGGTATGGAGGTGAAGAGGAGGATATGGAGGTGAAGGAGGAGGGGGGTATGGAGGTGAAGAGGAGGATATGGAGGTGAAGAGGAGGGGTATGGAGGTGAAGAGGAGGGGGTATGGAGGTGAAGAGGAGGATATGGAGGTGAAGAGGAGGGGGTATAGAGGTGAAGAGGGGGGTATGGAGGTGAAGAGGAGGATATGGAGGTGGAAGGGGGTATGGAGGTGAAGAGGAGGATATGGAGGTGAAGGGGGGGTATGGAGGTGAAGAGGAGGGGGATAGAGGTGAAGAGGAGGATATGGAGGTGAAGAGGAGGGGGTATGGAGGTGAAGAGGAGGATATGGAGGTGAAGGGGAATATGGAGGTGAAGAGGAGGATATGGAGGTGAAGAGGAGGGGGCAGGTGAAGAGGAGGATCGGCGTGAAGAGGAGGGGGTATGGAGGTGAAGAGGAGGATATGGAGGTGAAGAGGAGGATATATGGAGGTGAAGGGGGGATATGGAGGTGAAGGGGGATATGGAGGTGAAGGGGAATATGGAGGTGAAGGGGGTGGAGGAGAGAGGAGGGTTTGGGGTAAAGTTTAGTCAGTTCTTTAATCACAGTTGTGTTGTGTCGGGTAGAAATAGAATGAAAATAAAAATGATGAGTGGATATGGAGGTGTGTGGGGGGAGTTTAGTGTTTAGTGTTTTTTAATTAAGGGGTTGTGTTGTATTGCGAAAGTGATGAATTGGGATTTGGGAGACATTATAGAGATGGGAGTTATAGTGGTGATATTGTGATGTGTGTGTGTGTGGTGTGGTGGGGAGAGAGCGTTATTTTTATATACAGTGTTGTGTTGTGTTGAAGATTTGATGAATTGGGAGTAGGAAAGAGGATGTTTTTTTAGTGGAGTTTAGGTTTTGCTGTTGTTTTGAGTAGGGAGAAAAGATCAGGGTCGGGTGGCTGTGTTTAGGAGTAGATTAGTGAGATATTGTAGTAGTAGTGAGTATCTGGTTGGATGGCCTACAGAGTGGACGATTTGGTGGAGGGAATGTTTTTGGGGTTGGATTAGGGTGAAAGACCTGTGTTTTGTGTAGCAGAGGACATACTGGCAAAAAGGAGGAATGAGGGGTTAGGAGGAGGCTGGGGGGTGGAGAGGAGGAGAAGGGGGATGGGAATGAGGGTTGGGAGTGAGGCTGAGGGGGGGGGTGGAGAGGGGAGGAGAAGGGGGGGTGGGTGGGAATGAGGGGTTGGGAGTGAGGCTGAGAGGGGGTGGATGGGAATGAGGGTTGGGAGGAGGCTAAGGGGGAGAGGGGGAGGAGAAGGGGGGTGGGTGGGAATGAGGGGTTGTGGTTCAGCATTTTGGGTGGCTGAGGGAGTGGGTTAGCTGTAGAGCTACCAGTCCTAAGTGGTTTAGACTGCTTTATACATGTTCAGGAGGGACAAGATGTGGAATATGAAGAGGTGAGATTTGATTGAGTGTCTCATCATTGCTGTCAATGTCATTTCTTGTGTCGGTGGAGGTGGTGGGGGCATTGCCCTATTTTGCTTAGTGAACAGATGTTCATTTGAAAGAGACATAATGTGGAATTACTGCTGTATGGAGGTATGGAGGTGGTGTTCATGGTTCATGGTGTCTGGTTTGTTGTTTTTTTGTATATCTGTTGGCTCAGTTATTTTATTTATTCCGTGGATATGTTAAGGGCATGTGATGAGGGCATATTATCATGAAGGAGATTTTGGGGAAGGCTTCAGGACACCAGTCTGCAAACTGGTGAATCTGGAGTTGAATACAGGAGGTGTTTTGTTGTGCTGTGTTTTGTTTTGTCTTGTTTTTGGGAGAGCATACGATCCATGGTCATTATTTTGTTCTTTTGATAAGTGGTGACATTAAGGAAGGCCATGGAACCCCTGATCTGTGTAATCTTTGAGATATAATAGATGAACATGAGACAAATGAAGCATGCACAGGCTCTCTTACACATTGGCATTAGACAGATGAAGCATGCGAAGGCTCTCTTACACATTGGCATTAGACAGATGAAGCATGCGAAGGCTCTCTTACACATTGGCATTAGACAGATGAAGCATGCGAAGGCTCTCTTACACATTGGCATTCTATTGTTCTTATTTACACCTGATGTGTTACATCTAGTTTTCTTGTGTTCTGGCCGTATGTCTAGTCTTGTCAGACCATTAGGAGGTCATTAGCCTATTATATAAGGTCTTGAAGGAAAATTCTGTGTAATTACCTGTGGCATGGTAACAAAAACAATCATAATTGGACCAGCAACAGATTATTATATTGTTTCATAAGAAATAGTCTGTGTTTTTGGCTTTATGCACAGGTAGGTTCATTGTTGCACATTGTTTCTAGGTGTGTGCTGTGGCCTACATTGGCAGAGTTTGCTTAACTCAGATAAGCTGTTGCTGGATATATCTGGAAGTGGGTAGTCTGACTGAGATCACACGCACCCTCCTCTTAATTCACACACTTACACAACACACTCAAACAGGCACACACACACACACACACACACACACACACACACACACACACACACACACACACACACCACACACACACACACACACACACAAACACACACACACACACACACACACTCACTCACACAAACACACACACACACACACACACACACACACACACACACACACACACACACACACACACACACACACTCACTCGCACACAAACACACACACACACACACACACACACACACACACACACACACACACACTCACACACACACACACACACACACACACACACACAGACACAGAGACACACAGACACAGAGACACATGCACACACTCACATGGGCCCACACAGACACACACACACACACACACACAGAGAGAGACATGCACACACCCACATGGGCCTGCACACACACACACACACACACACACACACACACACACACACACACACACACCCTCAGGGGAGTTTTTAGGATGTGAATGTGGCAGCTGGTTCTCCGTTGACCTCTGCCTCTCTGAGTGTGCCTGTGGAATAAAAGGTCACGCTGAGATGAAGTGAGATGAGAGAGTGATAATGGAACAGTTCTCTCCAGGGAGACACACACACACACACACACGCACACACACACACACACACACACACACACACACACAGTATATACTCACACGCACACACCACAAATGAAATGAATACAGCCCACTTCGACATCGAAGCTAATTAATTTCCTTCTCTACTGAATAAAATATTTTGATAATTAATTTGAAGAGTTTGCTTTTAACCCTTGTAGGTTATCAGTATCATAATTACACAATTACATTTGATTATGTTTTAATTGTACAATTTAATTAGACTAGTTTTAACATTTTAGCGTTAACATTTATCTTTTCAACTAAGACACTGTCGTAATCCACATCAGTCTCTGACCAATTAACACAAATGAATAAAGCCTGCTGTGATGACTGTAGAAATCCATTGATTTTTTCACCCTACATGACATGTATTTTGTATGTATCTATTTTAACTAATAATATGTAGTTTTAAATCAATTGTTAAATCTCGGTTAATGTATGTATCTTGTTTTAATAGATGGAAATTCACGATATTAGTAATAGAGCTTGACTTGATCTTCACTTGGAACTGCAGCACAGACACCCTCATGGTGGCGCCTCTCCATCTTTCTGACCACTTCTTCATCCAGCTCAGCGTCAGCCTGACAGAACAGCCTCCGGCTCCTCAGCCCGATGGTCACGTTCCGCCCGCGGCTTCCGGAACCTGTCTCCAGCACTTCTCCTCTGGTTGCCTCCGGTCTACCTCCACTCAACACCTTCTCTCCTCTCTAGGGGTTAATAAACCACTGACTTCGCTCTGCTCCACACTTTGACCTGCGTGTCTGGGCAGGCTGTGCCCTCTTACCACAAGGCCAGCTCGATCCAAACATTCTCATCCATGGCTAAATGATACCCCTCCGATGCATGGCGCCTGCAAACTCAGAGCAGCGGAGAGGGAAATGGCACAAATCAAAACCTTCTGATGACCTCAAAATTACCAGACACTCCTGACCTCCTTCTCAGCCAGCATCACTGCTGCTAAGACTACTTTCTACAATGACAAAATCAACAAGCGCTACAGACACTTTCGAAAACTTTTTCTCAACCTTCAAATCGCTACTCAACCCTCAGCTGCCTCCTCCTCCATCCAGCCTTACTGCAGATACCCTAGCCTCATTTTTTACAAACAAAGTGGCGGCAATCAGCAGTCAATTCTCTACATACCCACTCAAAGCGCCATCTGACTCAGATGCCGCACTCCTACAACCTCTAGGGACTGCTGGAACATCTTTTTTCAGCATTCCATGCCTCTCTCGAGTGAAGTGTCCAGACTCCTGACATGCAGCCGTCCTACCACATGCTTTCGCTGGACCCTATACCCTCTGAGGCCTACTTCAGTCCATCAGCCCGACCATGCTCCCAGCTATCACACATGTGATCAATGCCTCGCTAACCTCCGGCACATTTCCAACAGCGTTCAAAATGGCCCAGGTAACCACCGTTACTTAAAGCTTCTCTCAGCCCTGCTCAAGTCCAGAACTACCGCCCTGTCTCACTACTGCCTTTCCTATCCAAAGGCATTGAGCAGGCAGTCTCCAAACAGGTCTCTGACTTCCTTTCACAGAACAACCTTCTGGATCCAAATCAGTCTGGGTTCAAAAGCGGCCACTCTGCGAAACGGCTCTGCTGTCTGTAACAGAAGCCTTAAAAAGCCAGGCGACCTTCGATCATCAATTACTCATTCTGCTTGACTTATCGGCTGCCTTTGACCACGGTTAATCACCCGTATCCTTCTCTCTATACTTGCTGACATGGGAATCTCGGGCTGCTCTCTCCTGGTTTGAATCCTACCTCACAGGGCCTTTCGTTTAGCATTATCATGGCTTGGTCAGCTATCTGCACCTCACCATCTCACCACAGGGGTCCCCAGGGCTCAGTGCTGGGCCCCTCCTCTTTGCTATCTACACCACCTCCTTGGGACAGATTATCCGTTCGCCGCGGCTTCTCCTTACCACTGCTATGCAGACGACACACAGCTCTATCTGTCCTTTCCACCTGGCTGACCCCCTGGTTTCAGCGCGGATCTCAGATTGCCTTTCAGACATAGCTTCATGGATGAAGGCACCACCACCAGCTGAACCTCTCAAAGACTGAACTGCTGGTCATCCCAGCTAAACCTACCATACACCCACGACATCAACATCAAATTTGACTCCTGTCTGTTTCACCCGA
Source organism: Alosa alosa (assembly GCF_017589495.1). Classification (NCBI taxonomy): domain Eukaryota; kingdom Metazoa; phylum Chordata; class Actinopteri; order Clupeiformes; family Clupeidae; genus Alosa; species Alosa alosa. Next base: position 28,529,149 of record NC_063191.1, read on the forward strand.
CCAGGACTGCAAAGAAATCTAGGAGTTGTTCACGACAACCAACTAAACTTCTCAGATCATGTTGCCTCAGTAAGCCCGGTCATGCCGTTTAGCACTCTACAACATCACGGAAAATCAGGACTTACTTGACTCAAGATGCTACCCAACTTCTGGTTCAGGCAATAGTCATCTCCGCGACTTCGACTACTGCAATGCCCTCTGACAGGTCTCCCAGCCTGCGCCCAGTGAAACCACTTCAGATGATCCAGAGCGGCGGTGGCCTGGTCTACAACCAACCCAAAGGGCACATGTTACCCAGCTGCTCATCCAGCTACACTGGCTACCTATGGCGGCCCGCATCAAATTCAAGTCTCTAGGCTTGCCTACAAAGTAGTCTCGGTTCTGCTCCCACCTACTTGAATGCCCTCATACAGACTTACACTACCTCCAGACCGCTGCGCTCCTCTGGCCGAGCGGCGTCTAGCTCTACCACCCGTGCGGCTCAAGCCAATCCAAACTTTTCTCATCTGTTGTTTCCTCGTTGGTGGAACCTGCCAGTTCCTACAAGGGGCAGGGACATCCTTTTCCACTTTCAAAAACTCCTGAAGACCCAGCTCTTTAGAACATCTACTCTCATAGCAACACTTACAACAAGTCTTACTGATCCTAGCACTCAACCAGCCGTTAAACTGACAAGTAACTGTTAAAATACAGCACTCACTGACCACTTACTTATTCTTACTGTACTCTAATGTGTTTTTTTAAACTGTCCTAAAATTGTGAGAATTGTTCTAAAACTTACTGTTTACCATGTTGTTAGTCGCTTTGGTTAAAAAAAGCGTCAGCCAAATGTAATGTAATGTAATGTAATGTAATGTAATGTAATGTAATAGAAATGCAAGCATGCAATATTACAGTTTTAGAGATATGTGGAAGATTCACTTTTAGTGGCAAATAAGGTTGGACTATTTCATTGTTACAGATTATTGCATTGTTTCATTAAAAATACATATGAGTCCTTTTGGCTATGAGTACTTTCGGTATGATGGACATGCGGTCTAGCAAAAAGAGAGTGCTGTGTGCGGTGAAATCCTCTGTAACCCTATTGTCTTAAGCTGTGCTGTATTTGTTTGTTTGTTTATGTGCTTTGTGTTCTCTAGGCACGAGAGGATTAACACGCGTAAGACGCTCATCATTGAAAGCAGTCCTGATGATGACCTGGTGAATCTGGAGGTGCTCGACGAGGTGAGGGTGCAGTCGAGGCGATGCCGAGAAACAGAGACGTATACAGTATATGTTCTGTAAACGTCTGTAGGTGTATAAATTAGTGAAGTAAACGTGTTTTGACGCCGAGGCTCTCTCGGAAAAGAGACGGATACACAGTATGTGTCATATTGAGGTGTGACAGCAGGCTGCAGTTTGATTTGAAGTCATCTGTCTGTTTGTAAGTGTGTGATTTTGGGTTATTTTGCTATCTGTATTGATGTCTAATGATTAGAATGAAATTTGTTGGGTGTAAGAAACCAACAAAAAACGTAATGTGCAGTATATTTTGGTGTCTATACTGATATATGTGATCTGCATAGACATCTACAATATACTGTATGTAGAAAATATACAATGAGTTAGGTGTTGCTATTCTGTTAAGGATTGCACATTGATTATTTTGTGTAATCAGAAAAAAACTAAAGAGAAATACGGTTTTGTATTAATTTTTCAGGAAACGATTATTAGTCATCTCCAGAGGAGGTATGGAGAGCTGCAGATCTACACATATGTGGGGGATATCCTCATCGCTCTCAACCCCTTCCAGAGCCTCAGCATCTACTCCCCACAGGTGAGGCCAACACTCTCTCTCTCACACACACACACACACACACACACACACACACACACACACACACACATAGATCTAAACGTACCAGACTTACTAATACAGTATATCAGCATGGATTAGAGGCACTTTACAGTTAGTAGCATGGATGGACACACTGAGAGCTCAAAATTAATTTAAGCAATTAACCTTGAGGTTCTAGTGATTATTAAAAAGCTAAGGGTCGTTGTTAGGCACGGAGTGCAGCAACTCTAACTTTTCTATCAATTTGCCATAGGGCAGCAATATAGAATGAAATGCGGTCAACGTGAAGGGTTGTTCTGGGATTTTGCAATGGCACTGAGCGCTTTTCAGCCAATCATGATTAAGGACCGGAACTATCTGTTTTAGAAGGATGAATTATAAGCCTACACATGTACCTCTGCTGGTTGATGGCCCAGCTGAAAGGTGCTCAGGTGGGCCTGTGATCGGCGAGCTTACCGGACGCTGTTGTGTTCCACATACCCGGTTCTCAAGTGGAAAAGACTGAAAGGAAAGGGATCAGAGGGCATGTGGTGATCCGCAGGTCTGCTGACTTGAGGTCTGTAGCATTTGTGCAGACCAGGGTAGCGATAGCTTCATCCTCGTAAGATGATACTGTATATTATTCTAAAGCAACCTGGGATTTGACCATTTACTGGCTTTAGTGTAGAAAAGTGTGAGATAAAACCTACTTTTGGGTTGCAGATGCATTTCAATGTTTGTCACTTTAGGCTTATGAATGTACTCACAAGTACTGTATGCTAACCAGTAATATTTTTACATGCAGTTCACTTAAAGCTGCAGTTGGCAAGTCTGACAGATTGAGGGGACAACATTTTGAATGTTTACAACTCTCATGCCCCTCCCCCACTACCACCGAGCACCCTCTCATCGAATTTGTGCTCGTCAGTGCGCACCAGACTGCAGCAGACTGTGATTGACAGTCAGATATCAGAGAGCCCTGCTCTGATTGGACCAGAAGTACCGGGAGCTGTAGATTTTTGCAAAACAAATAACAGGCTCTGGATGAAGGTAGAAGTGCGGGTTTTTTTCTAAAACCGGCTGATTTATGTTGTTCTGTCAGAGCATAGTGTTGGTTTCAGTGAATATAATCAAAAAATCTTGCCAACTGCAGCTTTAATATAATATATATCAGTGTGATGCATTCAGTAAGTCTGTAGATCTATTGTTTTTTTTTTTTTTCATTATTTGTCTCACAAATATTGCTGAACATCCTGTTTCATCCAGTGACTGTTTCATAGACTTACTGAATTACAGTATATAGGACTGAAGGACAGGCCCACATGCCATAGTAATTTATATCACACTTACATGCAGAACACTGGAGAATGTCTGTTCTATGAGCCTGAAACAGGTTTATGTATTTTATTCATTTTCACATTGCAGTAGTGTGTAATGAGCGTTGCTTTCTCTAGTTTTCCAAGCTGTACCATGGAGTCAAGCGCTCAGAAAACCCCCCACACATCTTCGCCACGGCAGACGCAGCTTACCAGAGCATGGTCACCTTCAGCAAAGACCAGGTACTGTGTTCGTCTGTCTGTCTGTCTGTCTGTTTGTCTGTCTGTCTATCTGTCACTCTGTCTGTCTGTCTTGTGTTTGTGTGTGTCTTTGTCACTGTAGCAATTTGCGACGCAGCGGGCCCCTGCGCTGAGATGTTTTAATATAGGTTGAATATCAGTAGAGGTACAGAAATGTAGGCAGAGGTTAAGGCACGACATTCACCTGGGGGGTATTCCAGAAAGCAGGTTTACTGGCTTAACTGGGTATATTAACCCAGAGTTAGCGGTAAACCTGGGATTTCAGTTCCAGAAAGCTCAAAAATGATCAGGCTATGTAAGTAACTATGGTAACATAGGCTCTGAACTGAACTGGGTATGTAAACCCAGAGTAAACGGTAAACCTGGGATTTCAGTTCCAGAAAGCTCAAAAATGATCAGGCTATGTAAGTAACTATGGTAACATAGGCTCTGAACTTAACCTGGTAGGGGGTAGATTTTGTTCAGGTTATGTTCAATTATGTTCGGTTATTTCAGTGCATGTTCAATCAGGCCGCTATTTTTACACTTGTCACACAGTGGCGTTTCATTTTGACGAAGGTCCAATTGACAAAGAAGCACAAAATCATGTAATATTCATCCGTGCAATTCACACATGATAGTCTATCCATTCTTTTCCAAACAAGTTTTTCAGGAGAGTTTTTTTAGCTGAATCCTAAATATAGGCTACTTGAAAAGCATTCTCCATCCCTACATTACGCATGGTGGATTAGAATAGAATAAAATAAATCTTTAATGTAGGCTAGCTAGCCTACACCATAGTGGACATTTGTGTTTGGCTCACCAGACAGATGGACAAACAACATCTCAGACACATTGAAGATATAATTAAAACAAGTAGACCTACAGTACAAAAAGGGGAAACATAGCCTATAGAAAATGTATAAATACGTTTAAATATAGCTGTACAGCTCAGCCGGGTATGCATGTTGTCACTAAGTTTGGTTAAGAATGCTGATGGCATTTGGGATAAAATATTTTTTTAATAGGCTACACACGCTGTCATCGACTGGGAGTTTTTGTAGTGTTGGAGACGCAGAGCATATCGGCAAGCTGTCGGTCGGTGCGTAAAGTTTGCCTTTAGCTTAAAGCAGTTCCTCGCGCCAACTTCATTCGTTTTCCTGGACACAAACCCACGAGGATCATTAAAGTGTAGTTTCACCAACTGGCAGGTCAGCATCACTTATTAAATTTTCCAAATGTGCACCGAAATGTGTCCAATAGGCTACCCATGCCTTCCGACATTCACCCTTCCGATGATGGAGCGCAAAAGTTTAACTTGGCCCATAGCTGCAGGACCCACGTTAAAATAGAAAACTACATTTGGGATTCTCAAAGAATTCTATGGCCCACTCAATATGTGACAACTAGGCCAGTGTAAGAAAGCATCATTCAAAGCAGTCAATACAATACGTGATGTCCAGTGAATTATTTAATTGTTCTTTTGACATTAAATAGGCTATCTTAAACATACGCATTTACACGGTCTGCCAAGCAAGGTCTCGGACGAAGGCGCTTAAGTATTGCTCTTTTTTTGTTATTACAGTTCTCTCCTCCTCGTAAGCCTCGACTACTCCGCCTCTGAAAAATACGGTGCTCTTCCTTTTGCCGGTTTCCCTCATGGTTTCGACTCTCAATAGATGATGCCTTTATAAGTTCGCCGTGAACGCGCACAACTCTAGGTTATCTAACACAGGGTTGATTGAACTAACTGGTAACCGGTGTTTTGGAACCGACAGCTCGGGTTTAGTCGCCACAGGTTCAGACAACCCAGAGGTTAAGTTTTATCTCAGTGTTTGTTAAATCTCCTTTCTGGAATACCCCTCTGACATTCACCAGAGGCAGCCGTGGCCTACTGGTTAGCGCTTCGGACTTGTAACCGGAGGGTTGCCGGTTCGAACCCCGACCAGTAGGAACGGCAGAAGTGCCCTTGAGCAAGGCACCTAACCCCTCACTGCTCCCAGTGCCCTGAGATAAAATGGAGATTACGAGTATTCAGGCCTACCTGCTTCGGGTGCTATACTACTACTAATACCAACAATAATAATAATGGTAATAATAATAATAGTAATACAGAGCTAATGGAGAACTGGATTCTCTGAATTATTCACAATATGAATACTGGTAGATTAGTTTTGAAAAGCTGTGGCTCAGACTAAAGAGTGTGATGTGTTAACACCATGACGCCCCTCCTGTCCTTCATGAGGGCTGACAGGTTTGGATGTTCCCACAACTCTTGATTACTGCATAAATAAAACAGATACGTCCTGGAAAAAAATCACCATATCTCGACATTTGCTAAATTTGATCAGTGTTGCTGCACTTTATTTATCCCCAAAAGCTGATAAAGATGCCTTACATAATCATCAACTAAGGTATAAAAATAGGGTTTTTACAGACTCCCAGACACAAAGTGGTCACTACTACTACTACTACGACAACTACTACTACCACTACTATTTCTACTACTACCACCACTCTTACTACTACTACTACTACTACTACTACTACTACTACTACTACTACTACTACTACTACTACTACTACTACTACTACTGCTGCTGCAGCATGAGAAACATGTTGGTAAAGAGTTCTGTCATCTCACTGCTGGTGTTGCTGTTGTCCATGTGTGGAGCTCAGACTCAAAGCACCCAGACTGAAGTTCAGAGTTCAGAGAGCCAAAGCACTGGGGCTGCTGCTGCTGTGGTCACTACCTAGCTGGACGTCTATACTGAGCTCAGGGAACTCAGAGACATGGTGGTGGAGCTGAGAGTGCTGCTGACTGTCACCCAGAATGAGCTACAGAACACCAAGACTGAGCTGCTGAACAAAATGGAGTCTGAAGAGAATGGCATTTTGACAGAGATGGTTGATGTAAAGATGAGGATGGCTATCACTGAGTCTGAGGTGAAGGATCTGAAGCTGGACAATGCAGCACAAGAGACCAGACTGACTGCAAGTGAGACTGACCTCACAGCAGTGAAGACCAGACTGGCTGCTAGTGAAACTGAAGTGATGAATCTGAGGGAGGAAACTGCAGCACAGACAGCTGATCTGAGGTCAGTTACTGAGAGACTGGTCGCCACTGAGAATGACATGGAGCATGTGAAGAAAGACACTGCAGCACAACACACAGACCTGACCACTATCAAGATTGATGTGATGAACCTGACCAAAGCAAATGTGGCACAAGAGGCCAGACTGGCTGCCAGTGAGACTGAGGTGGAGAACCTGAAGATGGAAACTGTAGCACAAGAGGCAGAGCTGACTGCTGTGAAGACTGAAATGATAAACCTGATCAAGTTGAATGCAGCACAAGACACAGAGCTGGCCATGCTCAAGACCAGACTGGCTGCTAGTGAAACTGAAGTGGTGAATCTGAGGAAGGAAACTGCAGCACAGACAGCTGATCTGAGGTCAGTTACTGAGAGACTGGTCGCCACTGAGACTGACATGGAGCATGTGAAGAACGACACTGCAGCCCAACACACAGACCTGACCACTATGAAGACTGAACTGATGAACCTGAAGATGGAAACTGCAGAACAAGAGGTAGATCTCACATCAGTGAGGACCAGACTGCTGAATCTGGAGAAAGAGATCACAGAGCAACCCAAGGTGGCATTCTCAGCAGCTCTGACTCACTCAGGATACATTAAGGCTGAGGAGTCTGACGACTTGAACTTGGTCTTCACTAAAATCATCACCAATGTTGGACAGGCCTACAACAGCACAACAGGCTTCTTCACAGCTCCAGTCAGGGGAGTCTACTACTTCAGATTCACAGTCATGGATTTCCTATCCACACACAACATGAAGATAAAAATGTTTAAGAATAGTCAGCAGATCATGTTTTTATATGAGCGTGATACTGATGGACATTGGACCTATCTGTCCAGTGGTGTGACTCTGCAGCTGGAGGTGGAGATGTAGTTAACATGCGACTCCCTGCAGGCCACAGGCTCTATGATAATTGTGATAACAACAGCATCTTCAGTGGCTTCCTGCTCTTTCCTCTGAGTGTAACACACTGCTCAACATAATGCAGATTAGTGATAAATAAACATAAGCATCCCTCATCTCTGTCATGTGTCTTATGGGTTTAATGAGGTCATGAGGATCACATATCTAATAGTTATACAATCTAATTTTTAAGTTAATTCAAAATTATTTTATAGACATTTCTATATGTCTGATTGTGTTGAGACAAGTCATGCTGGTCCAGGATGTGTGTAATTTGTAAAAAGTTAACTTGCTCATCTCTGCAGGCCACAGACTGTACAATAGTGTTGAAAACTACAGCACCTTCAGGGATGGGCACAAATACATCAAAATGTATTTCCAAATAAAATAACAAATACCCACCTTAAAAATGTATCAAAATAAGCTACAAAATACAGCAGCCAAAAAATGTATCAAAATAAAATACTGTATTTTTGTATTTTCAAAATACTACAAAATACCACCTCACCCCACTTTTATTAGTTATTTTTCCAAAATTGCCATATAATAAAGAGCATCCTTCGAGCCTTTTGGATAACTGAAACAATATGATCATGGGGGAAAATAGTGTAAGAACATAGCGGTCATAGCCTATAGTGTTTAATAGACTAGCACACAGCGTTTAATAGAATAGTTGCATAGGCTACAATACAAGTAAATATAATATAACAGACTCACCAATAGCAAGCCTACTGTAGGCTACAGCTGAGTGCAAAATCTCATCATCACTATGTCTTTCCATTCATTTTGAAATGTTCTTGTAAGATCCTGCTCAAAAGCAAATTGCACATAGGGCCTGATAATATTGCAACATTGAACGTAGGATCGCTCGGAATGTTCTTTAAAGTACAGAACTAATTCTAACACATTTAGAAAGTGGCTAGGCAGAGGCACCAAATGTGATGGAAAGTTTAAGAGCGAACAGGACACTCTGCATGGCTTTTAGTATTATGTGCTGCTCTGACAGTCCACTTTTATTGTCTGTTAGTCTACTGTTTTTGAGTTTGGACATGTACTGTTTTGCAGTGACAGGCTATGAATGCCGACTCCACAACTGTTGCACTTCCCAGTTGGTGTAATACATTGCTTACTATGAATCAGTGACAATAACTCAAAGACAAACAATTCAAATGGATGACTTATTTAGAAATTTAAACTAGGTAGCATTTTAACCTTTTAAGTTATTTAAGCACAACTAACTTCTCAAACAGTGTTGCATTCAGACGAGGGTGCCACAGACAGACAGAGACAGAGATGTTGTGCTTTATAGATAGTTAGATAGATGTCATCACAGTGTTTCACAGAAAGTATTTTACAGTATTTTGAAAATACAAAAATACACAACACTGAAGTATTTTGATACAAATTACAATGGCATTTTCATCATCTCAATAAAATACAAATTACAAAATAGTATTTTGTATTTGAAATACGTATTTTAAATACATGTATTAGAAATACTGCCCATCTCTGGACACATATTATGCTTCCTCAATACTGCACAAATAAACCATTCATAAACTGCAATTTCTAACTCTTGTCCTTATTGGAAATGCTGGCTAATGCTGAATCATCACTGTTTTTAATGCTGAATCATCACTTCCTTTTGTCAAAAATATAATGGTAAAATATAGTTATTGAATATATGAGTTGAATTAAATCCAGGTAGTATTTCAGTAAATAACTTTAGGGTTATATAAGCAGACAACAAAAAAAGGTCTATAAACAGACAGAGTAATGTAAGCTGATACATTAGATGGCTTGATTGCATGACACTTTGGATCAGACTTTTAAAGTTGCCCTGCATTGAGCAGATGATTTTTTTTCTAAAGCAATATAGACCTGCAAACGACGGGTTCAGAAATCAAACCCGAGCTGACCAATGGACTAGTTGCATGAAAGGCTCTCGGTGGGCTTGTTTGTTTCCTGTGGAGCCAGGTGTGTTTGAATCTGCCGCTATACTAAATGTAAAAATGCATCAGACAAATGTAATTAGTGTCTATATGTCCTTTATCGTAACATGCTGATTCACTAGGTGCATCACCCAACCAGGTCCGTGTAGACACTAATTACGTTCAGAATAGCGGCAGGTTCAAACACACCTGGCTCCACTGGAAATTAACAAGCTCACCGAGAGCCTTTCGTGCAACTAGTCAATTGTCTGGTGGTGAAGCTACTGCTGCTCACTATCGTCATGCTCTCAGAATTATATGTGTTATCTGTTGTTGTTGATATTAATGTTGTTATTGTTGTTTCCATGGTTTAGTGCATCATCATCAGTGGGGAGAGTGGGGCAGGGAAGACAGAGAGTGCCCACTTGATCGTCCAGCACCTCACCTTTCTAGGAAAGGTAAATCATCTCCACTTACGCATGATTCATACTGGTCGTAGGCCTGCGGCCTGCAGGCTCTTATCCAAATCCCATAATGGAGTTGATGCACACAAGGAGAAATAAGCTTTGATAGTGAAATCGCTGGAATAATGGATGGAGAGGCGGAAGGCAGCTAAACTGATGGTTTGTTATTGAGGACTGAAAGTCTACATGGCAATATTTTCACTGTTTTCACTGACCCTGCTTTGTACTACAAACATAACAGACGTCAATGCCAGAACAACACATCGGCCTACTATGCTGTAGTTTACAATGGTCAAAAACAATGTTTAGCCACTTTTTACTCTGAGAGTTGTGCTGCAAACAGTCAAGAACATAACAGATCATAATTGTGTTTACATTTGTCAACATTGTGTTCATTTGTTTGTTTGTCTGTATGCATGACTTTACAGGCAAAACAACTATATTGTATGAAAAGATCATATTCACATTCATGTTGTTATTCAGAAATGTTGTTCATCTGTTTGTTTATTTGTTTGCTTGTTTGTATATCTGTGACAGGCCAACAACCGCACACTGCGGGAGAAGATCCTCCAGGTGAACCCTCTGCTGGAGGCCTTTGGGAACGCCTGCACGGCCATCAACGACAACTCCAGCCGCTTCGGCAAGTACCTGGAGATGAAGTTTACCCCCACCGGCGCCGTCATGGGCGCCAAGATCTCCGAGTACCTGCTGGAGAAGTCCCGAGTCATCAAACAAGCAGCGTGAGTGGAGCCCCCCTGATGCAGGGAGGTCTTACTGCATCAGATTTAATTCAACTAAACTTTTTAAATTGAATTAGATTTTAAAGCATGACTAAAGAAGATTTGCTCTCTGTGTTCAACAGTTGAGAGGTGCAAAAACTAAGTTTGCATCTTTGCAACAAACTATAAACATTACTCTGATACAATATGGAGGGAATGCACCAAAAGCATAACCTGACTCTCGCCAGATGAATTTCGTTCTGCCTAGCTCCGCCCAGCTCCACTCACATCCATCTGGGATTGGTTCCGTTGAGAGTGATTTCGGCACGAGATTGTATGGTAGAGCCAATCAGGACGCAGGGCGGGAGTTTCATAGATGTGACGTAGTGTAGAAGCGACTGTGAGACTGTTCTCAGCGTCACGGGTTGGCTTCGATGTGAGTGGTTGAAGTAGCATGTCAATAGATGACTGACAAGTGGCTTATCCAATCATATGCAAGCATTTTTTGATTAGGCCCAGCCTTCTGAAGCACCACTCCAATGAATTGATCCCATATGGATGAGTGGAGCTAGGCGGAACGAAATTCATCTGGCGATAGTCAGGTTACCAAAAGCATTCTATAGAAAGAGAGCTCTGAATTAGTAGCCTATCTATTTTTACTCTACACTTAGTCACACTCCAAACTTCCTCCATTGCAAAAAGAAGAACATAGCTAAAGATGAACTGATCTTGTCTTCATGCCAAGCAAGGCGTGTAAGTGTAAACCATAAAATTTGACACCTAATAATGAATACCATGGCAGCTGTACAATGAAAACCCTCAATTTGTAAAGTCAGTGTCTTTCCTTCGGGGACGCATGTAAAGGTAGACAGTTTTTAACACTTTGTCAAATGATTATTCAGCAAAACATCAGCTTTAAAATGTTTTATATAGTCATGATTAGTGCTTTATTTATCGTTTGTCACCATCATGTTCAGCAGTTTGGTTCATTCAGAGAGGAAAGAGCAGGAAACCACTGAATGTGTTGCGTTTCAATTTCAATTTCTATTTAATATCACTAAGAGAGTGGCAAAACATTACACATGTCTCATGGCGCTTTACAGAGTGTTAAAACATTCAGAGAGAGCCCATGCGATGAGGTCCGTCATCTCACTGCTGGTGCTGCTGTTCTCCATGTGTGGAGCTCAGACTCAGAGCACCCAGACTGAAGTTCAGACAGAGAGCCAGAGCACTGGGGCTGCTGCTGCAGTCACTACCCAGCTGGATGTCTCTGCTGAGCTCAGGGAACTCAGAGGGTTGCTGAGTTTCGAAACAGCAAATCTCGGCCAGGTCTGCTGATTAGAGAGCACTGTTGACATGTGTGAGAGTGTTATCAGGCTGTTCACCTGATCAGTGCTGCACTTGTTGCTGGGCAGGGACCAGAATTAGACAGAATTAGACCATGTTCTTTCTGGAACACTGTGTAAACACTCTTTCTGTAAACACTGTGTAATGTCCTTATTTAACCTCATTATATGACTGCCATCAGTTTTTAATGAATAACATGAGACATTTTGTTAAAAAGTAATTCAATTTGGCTCCTCGTAGTTTTTTGCTACATGTTGTGTCAAACTCATATTAAATATGATATTTAGGTACTAAGCGAAACTCTACATAGATTTTCTAAAGTGATCATACAAAATATAATACTACTCCTATAATATGATTTGGTGTTAGGTAAACATGATGATACTTAACATTAAATATCCACTGCTTAAACTATGCAGTTGGCATTAAATACCCACTGCTTAAACTATGCAGTTGGCATTGGAAGTTTTACCCTTGAAAAAAGAAAATGAGCTTAGTGAAGATGAATGTCCTGAACAGGCACATGATGAATGAGATAATGTGTTTGTTTTATCTTTTAACAGAGGAGAGAAGAACTTCCATATATTCTACTACATCTATGCTGGCCTGTACCATCAGGAGAAACTGAAGAAGTACAGACTCCCAGACAAAACACCACCAAGGTGTGTGTGTTACTGCACTGCAATGTACACACACACACACACACACACACACACACACACACACACAACCTCAGGGGCATCGGAGAGCACAGAACTCCGATTGATTGATCAGTTGATTGATTGGTTGATTAATTGATTGGGTGTTAATGTGCAGGTACATTGGCAGTCAGAATGGGAAGGTGATGCAGGACATCATCTCCAGCAAACTCTACAAGGAGCAGTTTGATGCCATCCAGGACTGCTTCAGGATCATAGGGTTCACTGAAGAGGTATGGAAGCCATGTCCCCACGCATTAGTATTTTTGTTTTACATGATGTTTGAATATAGTGTATTGTGATACTTTTACATTCATCACCATTATACTTTCTATTTGGTCCATATGTTCTATAATAAGTAACTGTATCACTACTGTAGATAAGAACTAGAATAGCTCAGTGAGACATGGCTTTATGGGGCAGTGGTAGCATAGTGGCTAAGGAGCTGGGCTAGCATGCAGTAGCCAGAAAAGCTGTGAGCCTTCCACTGTTGTGCCCCTTGAGCAAGGCACTGAACCCTTAAAGGAGTACCGTCACACCGGTGTGACGGGAATATTGGGAAATTAACATTCTAAAGAATATCTGGGTTCATTGAATTCAACATAGAATTTTAGAACCTTCAATTGTTGCGGAACTTAGAACGTTCAAAAACCTACACCTTTAAGGGTTAACCCCGCGCTGCTCCAGGGTTAATGTAACAGTGTCCTTTTAATATAGCTTATGTCGCTTTGGAAAAAACATCTGTGAAATGAATAAATGTAAATATAATATAATATCATCTAAGATTTATATCATATAATGTAAAATGATATCAGGCATTTTCATGAATACTATTTATGTGTTGTACTGATAGTCAAGGATATGATCTTAGAGGGGAAAACATAAAAGGATGAGGAGGAGGAGGAGGAGGAGGATGATGATGAGTAGGAGGAGGATGATGATGGTGAAGAGGAAAGGGAGGAGGAGGAGGAGGAGGAGAATGATGAGTAGGAGGAGGATGATGAGTAGGAGGAGGAGGAGGAGGAGGAGAGGAGGAAGAGGATGATGAGTAGGAGGAGGAGGAGGAGGAGGAGGAGGATGATGAGTAGGAGGATGGTGAAGAGGAAGAGGAAAGGGAGGAAAAGGAGGAGGATGGTGATTAATCCATTTGGTGGTGTCTATGTGTATGCGTCCTGCAGGAGGTGAACTCAGTGCACATGATCCTGTCTGCCATCATGAACACGGGCAACATCCAGTTCACCTCCATCACCTCCCAGCACCAGACAGACAAGAGCCAAGTGCCCAACTCAGAAGCTCTAGACAATGGTGAGACACACACACACACACACACACACACAGACACACAGACACACAGACACACACACACACAGACACAGACACACACACACACACACACACACACACACACACACACACACACACACACACACACACACACAGACACACACACACACACACACAGACACACAGACACACACACACAAACACACACACAGACACAGACACACACACACGCAGACAAACACACACGCTCATGTGTGCCTTTTATTATAAAAGGCACACATGAGAAGACATGCACATTATCATACACACATGTATAATACTGTGTGTGTGTGCATGTGCCTTGTGTCATTTATGGTTATATATAAATGGTGGTTGTAGTTATATATCCTGTGTCCTTAATTGTGTGTGTGTGTGTGTGTTTGTGTGTGTGTGGGTCCTTAGCTGCCGATCTCCTGAGCATCGGATCGGAAGAGCTGCAGGAAGCTCTGACGTCCCACTGCGTGGTGACGCGCGGCGAGACCATCATCCGCACGAACACGGTGGACAAGGCCACCGACGTGCGCGACGCCATGTCCAAGGCCCTCTACGGACGCCTCTTCAGCTGGATCGTCAACCGCATCAACACCCTGCTCCAGCCCGACACCAACATCTGGTGAGAGCCCAGGATTGGACAGCATGGCTGTCAGGCAGACAAGTTCATCACACGATTGGTTGTCTGGGTCAGGACATCCTAGTGTTGGCCAATCAGTATAGTTACAGGAAACACTGGAGCTGTTCCCTGTTCTTTTAGCTTGTTTGTTATTGTGCTCATAAAGCCAAAGAAACTATGTGTTTGTGTTTGTGTTTGATTCTCGATTCACGACTCACGAGTCATGATTCATGGTTCACAACTCCTCTGCTGTAATACTGTAATAGCAGTTTGTGTTTAACTCAGACTAAAAGAATGATCTCCTCAGCTACCGCGTGACTTGTTAGGAAATCTCTTCTGAATGGGTTTCATTTTGTGCACTTACTCACACAGCTCTATTGTGGATTGATCTCTGTGTCAGACAAGCTTTCATTAGTCTAGTCTCTGGAGTGATTAACACACACACACACACACACACACACACAGTCAGACAGAGACAGACAGAACGACAGAGACATTCACACGCACGCACACACACATACATACACACACACACACACATACGTATGCATGCGCGTGCACACAACCACCACACACACACACACACACACACACACACACACACAGGCAGTCAGACAGACAGTCAAAATAACAGACATTCACACACACATGCATGCACGCGCACACACACAAACACACACCCATACATACTGTACACACACACACAAAGACACACATACACACACACACGCGCGCACACACACAGACAGAATGACAGAGACATTCACACACACACACATGCGCACACAAACATACACATACATACACACACACATACATATGCACACACACACACACACATGCACACACACACACACACACACACACACACACACACACACACACACACACACACAGACAGTCAGACAGAATGACATAGACATTCACACACACACACATACATCCACGTTTCAACGCCAAACCACGGTGACCTCTGCTGCTAGCCAGGCTCAGGCTCCCAGTCTCATTGAGGAATGCTAATGCAGTGAGCCAACAGTAGAAAAAAGGGGTTCTATAAATGTTTGATGTGGAGTTGCATTGAGAAAAATACTATTCCTTGTGATGATTAAGAAGACTTCAGAGAGATGGAGAGAGGGCTGCACATTGATCCAGATCATTCCCTTTTGAAATCATCATTCGGACTGTCAGGGAACCGTCAGTAGGTTCTCTCTCTCTCTTTCTCTTTCTGGCCAGTTCAATCTATTGCAAACTTGCACTTATTGCCACTAATCACCTGTTAACCAAGACTCAAGGTGACCTTCCGCTTCAGATCCAGCAGGCAGTAGCTCTCAAGATAGAGGTGGGAGGGGCTAGAAGTTTCCTCTTTTTTTTTGTTAGTTTTCTGTTTTTTTCCCCGATACAATAACTTTACCATTGGTGTTTGAAGAGAACAATTGCTGCAAATGGAAGATTTATGTGACCATTTGAATCGCTTCATGATTCTCCATGACATTTATTTAAATGGTTTTAGTCCTGGGATATGTGTTTGAGATTACAGTGTCCATACCATACCCGTCTGAAGAGGTGCACTGATATATAGTATATAGTAGATTTGAATTCAATTACATTAAAACAATGGCATCTACCTATGCCTTATCATTTAGGTGCATTCAAATCCATGTAATTTCATTTGTAGGTTGAGCTTTCGAGTTGATATTGACGTTTATTTTGAAATCCAGGTTGGAAATATCTTGATGAGAGAGACTGATGTATTGTAAGACATTGCACGTACAGTATAAACTGCTCCTCTCATCCTGCTGTCTGTGGTGTGTCCATCTCTGTCCAGTGCTGCAGAAAGTGGGATGAACGTGGGCATCCTGGACATTTTCGGCTTCGAGAACTTCAAGAAGAACTCCTTCGAGCAGCTCTGCATCAACATCGCCAACGAGCAGATTCAGTTCTACTTCAATCAGCACATCTTCGCTCTGGAGCAGGTGAGAGAGGCCTGACAGTGCAGCACTACACATCTTGCTGTGTGTGTGTGTGTGTGTGTGTGTGTGTGTGTGTGTGTGTGTGTGTATGTGTTTTTTGTTATTTTTTTTTAATTTGTTATTGTTAAACACGAAGTTATATTATCCTTAATTATTTGTATGATCTTTTCGTCTATCAATTCCAGCATCGTGTTTAACCACCAAGCACTGCACTGCCCTCTACAGTAGTGCCTTGATTATCGGTGCTGTGTCTTAAAGGCCCTTTAATGAAGATGTGCTCTCCCAGAGCCACTCACTCTTCTTAATGGCTCTCGGAGTCGAGCGAAGGATTAGCGGCACGTCTGATCCTTGATTTGTTCAAGCAGCACGTTCGCGTTCACCACGTCCCACAGTCGTTATACGACACCGAAGAGGGTGCTAGAAGCTCTCGGGGATCGCTGACTGTGGCTAGGGGGAAAGCGTACAATGGCAGTGTGTTGGTGATGACAGAAGTGACGTTTATCTGTTGAACGTCTCCGAGCGTGTGATGTGTAGAGATTGTTCTAGAGTGATGTACAGGTGGGTTTTCTGTCAGTGGTGCGCTAGATTTAGGTAGAGCTAATCTTAGTGAGAGCGTCGTCTTAATCTCAGTCACCGACTATTCTATTCAGTTTACTTCACAGAAAATGAAGGAATTTCAATTTGTTGCATTAAGTGCAATAATATTGATTCTGCCTAATGAACTGCCTAAAAGTTGTTGGGGGGACACACTTCAGGTACAGTTACTGCTAGGCACGTAACCCACTAGTGTTTGTTATTTAGTTTTGATCCAGACAGTAAGTTCTGGCTCTGAAGTTGCAAGACATGAATGAGATCAAACAAAAGCAAGCAACTGCACTTCATTAAAAAAAAGAAAGAAAACAAAACTTTAAGGTGCTGGATCAAACAAAAACAACAAAGTGTAGAATAAAATGAACTGGACAACACTTGCATAAAAGTACACATATATTCTTCTCAAGACACACAGATACAGTACGACTCAGAAGAGAAAAAAGTAAAAAAAAAGACCAAGACTGGCAGCTAGATGACGTGAGGAGCAACTAGATGCCGTGAATCTAGATGATGACGCCTACAATCCCAACAACCTCAATAAATAGGATAAATATAGACTTATGAGGACCACATGTTTTGCAAGATAATTAATATCTAATATGTCACAAAAGGGAGAATGCATTAATATATTGGGACCTGGTGTTCTGCTGCTTCTGCTCACAGAAGTGCCTTGTGGGGCTTAGCCTTATCTCTGTCAGATCTGGCTACAAGTCAGTTCCTTTTCTGGCTGTGGATACACACCCTACCAACACACACACACACACACACACACACACACACACATACGCACACACACACACACACACACACACACACACACACACACACACACACACACACACACACACACACACACACACACACACACACACACACACACACACACACACACCTAATGTAGTGTAATGTAATTGTTTGTGCCCTCTGGTTAAGCTGGGAGTCAGGCTACTCTCATGAATAAACTATGAGTGCTGTTGCATTTTATTACTGAAAAATATTTTATATGTTAATTAATCCATTACCACAACATGGTTTGATCACTCCTCCCTGCTTTTGTAAATCATGAATTATAAAACAGCGCCTGTGTTTGGACTAATACAGCTGCCTTGTGTTTCCGACTCCATATTTACTGTTCAAATTAAATGCAGAAGGTTTTGAGGGGTGATGGCTTTACCATATTTAGTGGTAAGTAGATTT
>NC_063191.1:28554872-28557372 GCF_017589495.1 Alosa alosa
GTAAAGGTGCTTGTGTGTGCGGTGGTGTGCTAGTCCCCTGACTGAGAGGGCAATATGGCGTCGGGAGGGGAGGGGATGGGGCAGGTCCTGGGGGGAAAGGGCTCTTTGAGGGGCAAATCAATGCACACATTACAGGGGCAAGACGAGATTGATCCCCTTTCACATTTTAAGTTCATCCATCCTTATTTATTCATCCTTATCCTATATTTATTTATTTGTTAAATATATATTATGTATAATTAGCTTTTACCATTTCAATTCTTCATCAGGTTCCTCATCGGGTTTAGTGTAAAGGACTATTCATAACAGGTTGAGGCTCTCTCTCTCTCTCTCTCCCCCTCTCTCACTCTCTATCTCTAATTCAAATTCAAATTCAAAGGGGCTTTATTAGCATGACTGTTTGGTACAGTGTTGCCAAAGCTAGTGTTACAAATAACACAGTAGTATCACAAGGAAAAGAAGACAGACATACAGCATACTATGTATAAACATGTGAGCACAAAATAGACAGTAGTAGAAATAATACTAGAATGATAGGTAGGTGTGTGTGTGTGTGTGTGTGAGAGAGAGAGAGAGAGTGTGTCTGTGTGTGTGTGTGTGTGTGTGTGTGTGTGTGTGTGTGTGCACATGAGAGAACATATGCTTGTGTGCATACAGTATGTGTCTGTTTGACATTAGGTTTACTTAAGTCATGTCCCTCAGGTTGTGACATTTTAAGACATATTGTGCTGCCAGGGCAGCAGAGGGCCCTTCACCAAGAATTATGGCCATTTTATCATTGTCTTGAATGTCTATAAAATTTGGTATGGTTTGCTGTAAGTTTATGAAAAAGGTCTGTCTTAACATGTCATATTTTTCACAGTGAAGAAGAAAGTGCTCCTCTGTCTCAACCTTCTCTGCCTGACAGTGACCACATATCCTTTGTTCTCTTGGCAGCCAGGTTTTTCTGTGTCTGCCTGTTGTGGTCACTAAGCCTGTACTTGGTCAGGATATGCCTCTAGGCAGCCAGGTTTTTCTGTGTCTGCCTGTTGTGGTCACTAAGCCTGTACTTGGTCAGGATATGCCTCTGCTTCGTATCTCTGACAGAGCTGAGATACTCTGCCAATTCATATTCTCTTTTTAGGATCAGATAGGAATTCATTCTACTTTGGTTGGTAGTTTGGTTTGTCCAATGCTCTAAATATTCTTTTTTTGCTTGATTCATTATTTTGTTGACTCTAATTGATGTTTGGGAAGCAGCGCTGGACTGAGCTTGATTTTTATTAATTGTTGTTATTGAGTTAGTTAACTTCAGGACCAGCTGGCTCAGAGGACACTTTTCAGGGTTCATCTCCTGGGTTTTCAATGCCTCAAAATGGAGTGAGTTCTTAGGACTGCTGTTCAGGTGCATCCAGAATTTTAAGGATCTTTTCTGAATAGGTAATGCCAATGGAAAACGACCTAATTCTGCCCTACATGCATTGTTGGGTGTTTTTGATTGAACTTTTAGCATTGATCGGCAGAATTCTGCATGTAGGGCTTCAATTGGATGCTTGTCCCACTTTGTGTAGTCGTGCATGCTGAGTGGACCCCAAACATCGCTTCCATATAGCGCAATAGGCAGGATTATGCTGTCATATATTTTGCACCAGATTGTAATTGGGATGTTTATTTTGTGAAATTTTCTCTTTATTGCGTAGAATGCCCTTCCTGATGCAGTAATTACTAAACCAAGGTAAGGGTACTGCATTGTGTGCTCTAGGACGGTGCTACCTAGGCTGAACCTGTATCTGTGTTCCTGACACCTGGGCTTTTTTTGGAAGATCATAACTTTGGTCTTCAATGGATTTACTGTCAGCGCCCATGACTGACAGTACTGCTACAGCAGATCTAGGAGCTGTTGCAGTCCCTGTTGTGAGGGCGATAGAAGAACCAAGTCATCGGCAAAAAGCAGGAATTTGACCTCCGTTTCTTGGAGTCTGAGTCCAGGGGCTGTAGACTGTTCCAACTGCACCGTTAATTCGTAGATGTAAATATTGAATAAAGTTGGACAATCTTTCTTGCAGCCCTGCCTCACTCCTCTATTTTGTGTGAAAAAATCTATTCATTTTTTTGTCCAATTTTTATACTGTATTTACAATTTGAGTACATTGATTTAATTAAATCGAAAGTTTTACCCCCTACACCATTTTGCAAAAGTTGGTAGTATAATCTGTCATGCCAAATCGAGTCAAATGCTTTTTTGAAGTCTACAAAGCAAGCAAATATCTTTCCATTTTTTTTGTCTTTTACATGTTTATTGATTAGGGTGTGCAGGGTGTAAATGTGATCTGTTGTGCGGAAATTTTTAAGAAATCCAAATTTTTACTAAGGGTATTGTGTTCATTAAGGAAGGTTTGAATCCTGTCATTCAAAATACAATTAAATACCTTCCCCAGATTACTGTTCACACAGATACCTCTGTAGTTATTTGGGTCCAATTTGTCACCACTTTTATAGATTGGAGTAATGATCCCTTGAT
>NC_063191.1:28569872-28574872 GCF_017589495.1 Alosa alosa
CTTCTTCATGCCAATGAGCTAATGTTATGATACATATACCAACCATCTTTCCAGTAACTCTCTATGCTCTGCCTCCATTCCCTCCCCACCTCCCCCCCTCTTTCTCTCTCTCTCTCTCTCTCTCTCTCTCTGTCTCTCTCTCTCTCTCTCTGAGTGGGTGTGGCGTTTAGAGTGCGGGAGCCGTTTGAACACTGTTGGTTTGGTGTGAGTGTTTTCTCTCTACCTTTCTATCCTTTATCTTTTTTTTTTCTCCTTTTTTTTTTTTTGTTTCATGTTTTAATTTTTTTCCCTTACTTTTGTATTTGTTATAGTGTTTTTCTCAGTTATTTTTCGGAGGGTGTTTTACACCCAGCGTAGCTCATAGTGTGTATCCCTGTTTAGGAAGCAATGGCGCTTTGAAAACTTAAGTCCGACATGCAATTAAAATTGCTGCAAGATATTTCAGTTGAGGAATCACGGTTTAGAAGTAGGTAATGTTGTAGGTCATGATAGTGTTGTATCAGCTTCAAGGATGAATGGATCCGTTGTCCTTTTTCTGGACAGTGTTGACAAAGTGAATACGCTTGTAACTCAGGGTGTTGTTATCAAAGACACTTTTTTAAATGTTCTTCCACTGGTGACCCCTGCTAAACTTATAACATTGTCAAATGTACCACCGCTTATAAAAGATGAAATTTTGGAACGTGAATTGGCAAGGTTTGGACAAATTATGTCATCAATTAAGAAAAGTTCCCCTTGGTTGTAAATCTCGCTTTTGAAACATGTCGTCTTTTTTAGGAGGCATGTTTATATGATTTGAAAGACTATTCAAGCGAACTTAATGTGGCTTTTAAGTTCAAAATTGACAAATTTGACTACGTTGTTTTGCTACAACTGAGTCAATGAAATGTTTTTGGGTGTGGGAAGGAAGGCCATCTTATTCGGTCTGTCCAGAGAAAAGATACTTGCCCAAAAACGCCACCGTTAACGGAGAAGGAGAATGTGTCAGTGATCATAGCAGAGGTGCAGGAGGAGATAAAGAGATCTGGGCAGTTAATGGAGAAGGAAACAAAGTTAATGGTGAGCATAACGAAGGAGATAAGGAGACTGAACCGATCCAGCGACCGGTGGTTATGTAGCACCGACAACTTACGGTAGGTAAAGATATATATATCTAATGCTGGTGGGAATGAGGAGAATAGCCAAAATGCACAATCAAGTAACGATAACACAAATGATATTATGACTGTTATGATGGAAAAAAATAACTAATGACTTGATGGAAGACAAAGACAGAATCACAGCTCAGGATGCAGAGCCAGTTTTGTGCGCTGATGAGTTAATGGAGACGGATGATAAGGCATTCAGAGCTCCACTTGTCAAGAGAAAGAAACCTGGTGGTATGCTCCCTAGGGGCGCAAAAAAGGTTGCTAGTGCTAAGGCCTACTACGGAGAACATAATTGATGACATGGTTGCTAGGAATGCTGACACAGAGAATGATTCTGCCAGACTCTCTATCGTGTTCTCCTCTCCTAGCCCGAGCCGAGTATATACATTGAACATGATCAAAAGTTTTCTTTTGCTAGAGGGGTTCAAGTGGAAGACCATTTTCCAGATGCAAAGGGTTTTGTGAGATCAGTTCAGCAATTAAGGAGTTTAGGAAGTTTCACTGATCAAGAGGTTCATAGACTAAGGAAATTTCTGACCAAATTAAATCAACAAATCGATGATAGTGACAGTTAGACTGCATAACTCTCTTTTTTTTGTTTTTGTTCTTTTGTTTATTGATTTGTTTTCACGCTCTCTTCTATCAATGAGTAATTTTAAAATAGCAACTTTAAACATCAATGGTGCAAGGGACCCGAGGAAAAGAGTACAGCTTTTTGAATTGTTAAAACAAAAGCATATTGATGTTATGTTTATTCAAGAGACACATAGTGATGATATGAATGCTGCTGAATGGGTTAGAGAATGGGAAGGTAAAACTTTTTCTCAGCCATAAAAACTTCTGTGAGTGGAGGAGTAGGTTTGCTCTTCTCTAGAAGTTTTGTTCCTTCTGTCTTTATGCTGTTGAGAGTATAGTAGAGGGACTTAATTTTTAAAAAATCAGAGCAGTTTTTGAGCATAATGTTTTTGTTTTTGTGTGTGTTTATGCACCTTCATCTGGGTTTGATCGGATGTTGTTTTTTGACCAATTATGTAATGCATTGAATAATTGTAACAAAGATGAATATTTAGTTTTAGCAGGATTTTAATTGTACCGGAGACAAATCTTGATAGGAATCATCTTTGAGCCACATAGTGCTTCACGAGAAAAAAAACTTGTTGAGATGATTAACAAACATGAACTAAGTGATATCTGGAGGAATTTCAATAACCAAAGACAGTATACATGGGCACATGCTAGGGGTAATGTTTTGTCTCTGGCTAGGCTTGATAGAGTGTACAGTTTTAAGCATCATCGCAATATTTTTTCAGAATTGTAATATTATTCCAGTTACATTGTCTGACCACAGCATGGTGCAAAGTGTAATTGGCATGAGACATATAAAGCCAATGAGTGCATATTGGCACTTAAATACAACTCTACTGAGTGACACACATTTTAAAGATGTTTTTATTTTTTTTTTGGAATGATTTCAGAAAAAAAAAGTCCCTATTTAAGTCTTTACAACAATGGTGGGATTTTGGAAAGATTCATATTAAAACAGCTGTGTCAGCAATATACTTTGCAACGTCACAAATGACATAATCAGATCTATGGATAGCCTGGAGATGGAAATTGTGGAACTTCAGGATTTAGCTGAATCCACATGAAATTGCATGCATACTGAGGCAGCAAAGACCAAAAAGTGGCATTGGCTGATCTACTGGGCATAAGGGCACAAGGTGCGTTGGTTAGATCCGCTATCAGAATGTAGCACAGATGGATGCTCCTTCCAAATTTTTTCTTCAGTCTTGAGCGAAAATGGCCAGAGAAGATGCATGCATGCTCTCTTCTTCTGAATCAGGGGGTCTATCTGTAGATCCTGCTGAGATGAAAAAATTGCCGCCAGTTTCTATGCAAATTTGTACACTAAGTGAATACATTGAAAAACTGGACATGGAAAAGGAGTTCCTTGATGATCTCCCCAAGGTCTCAGAGGAATCTGCCATAGAATTAGGAGGCAGCACTATCCCTGGAAGAACTGACTGGGCTTCTTCAGGGCATGGGGAGGTGGGAAGCGCCTGGGCTTTGATGGTCTCCCATAGAATTTTACAGGTGCTTCTGGCCTGTGCTTGGGGAGGACCTGCTAGAAGTGTTAAATGACAGCATTTCCAAAGGTCAGCTACCCACATCCTGCAAAAGAGCTGTTTTAACTTTGCTTCCCAAGAAAGGCAACTTGCAAGATATTAAGAATTGGAGACCAGTTTTCAGCTGCTGAGCAGCCATTACAAACTATTTTCAAAAAAGTCTGGCCATTAGATTGAAGAAAGTGGTGGGACAGGTCATTCATTCTGATCAGGCCTATTGTGTACCAAACAGATCAATCTTTGACAATATTACCTTAATCCGATTTTTTGGAACTCAAGGCAATTGGGATTTGACGCTATGGTCTACTTTCCTTAGATCAAGAGAAGGCATTTGATCGTGGTTGAACATGAATACTTATGGAAAACTCTGTCAGCATTCGGTTCAGCTTCAGGTCCCATCGCCAAGATCAAGGTCCTGTATTGTGACGCTGAAAGCATATTAAAATAAATGGGTGGTTTATGCTCTTCATTCAAGGTCCAAAGGGGAATAAGACAGGGCTGTGCTCTTTCGATGCTGTACTTCTGGCATTGAACCCCTTACACAAGCTTAGAAAATGTATTTCTGGTTTTAGTGTACCACATTCCAATTGTTGTGTGTTATTGTCTGCATATGCTGATGATGTGGTCATAATTGTTAAAAATCAAAAAAAGATATTGAAAAATCTCATTAATTCTGTTGAAGATTATGGTCAAATCTCTTCAGCAAAAATTAACTGGAACAAAAGTGAAGCCCTACTAATAGGAAAATGGGACAAGGGGGGGAGACTTTTCTTTCCTCTAGGCTTAAGTGTGGTAACCGGAGGTTTTAAATATCTTGGGGTGTTTCTAGAGACAAACAAACAGTTAAGAAACTGGGATGGTACCCTTTGAGAAAATTAAAGGGCCTAATAGATGGTCCTGGTTATCGGTACAGATGTCCTATCGGGGCGATTTTTTTAATCTGTAATTTGGTGGCATCTTTTGTGTGGCACCGTCTTATGTGTATTGACCTCCGGGCCAGACCTGCTTTCCAGCATACAAGCATTAATAGTGGACTTCTTCTGGGACAAGTTACACTGGGTACCTCAAAGTGTTTTGTTTTTTACCTAAGGAGGAAGGGGACAAGG
The DNA here is from genome assembly GCF_017589495.1 of Alosa alosa. NCBI lineage: Eukaryota > Metazoa > Chordata > Actinopteri > Clupeiformes > Clupeidae > Alosa > Alosa alosa. The sequence continues at coordinate 28,574,253 of NC_063191.1, forward strand.
CCTAGTTCACCTGGCAAGCAGAGTTGGTTGCTGCCTCCAGTTCCTACAGAGGCTACTGTATGGACCAAAAAGATTTGGTGAGACCCCTGGCCTGTACACATTAAGGAGGCTAGGGGGGCTGATTTGGATCTGTCTCTATTTCTAATGGACCCTAGGGAAGCTCCAGAAACTACCTTGTTTTTACTGTGGACTTTTTAAAGTGTTTTTCTTTGTTTAATGTACATCGTGAAGGAAATTCTACCTCCTTCACTGGCTCTTGAAGGAACCGCTGATTAGAGGCTTATTGGACATTTCAGCTGAATTGCCCTTCCTTGGACTATGTTTTAAAATAATGGAGGAATACACTAACTCTAAGATCTTGTATGTGTAGCAGGTCCAAGTGTTAGCAATGTGGAAAATGTGGCTACAGCTTTAAAAATAAGGTCTTTATGACAGACACAGTTGTTAGATAAAGTGAGGGGGTGCTCTAACAGAAAGAGAAAGTGCTCTCTTACAGTCATTTCACAGTGAGGGATCAAGCTCAGTTGTGAAGAGTCTTTCCCATTGTTAAGTCTCACACCTGATTATGCTGGGTGTGCTGGTAATTTATTGGATTTCACTGCTTTTAATTTAGAACTTAC
>NC_063191.1:28579872-28582372 GCF_017589495.1 Alosa alosa
GCTTATATTGTGTCCTTGTTAATATGTTGTTGGAGGAAGACTGGTGCAGAGGTGGCACGACTCATTATGGGCTGTACCATAACCCAACGGTATCCCTAGCGACCTTCTACAAGGTGGAATTCCACTTGTCAGACAGCTGGCTTTGATTGTCTGTGGAATGACCTGGAGCGAGTGTTGTATAAAGGGACAGATGTATATCTGTCTTGAATGTATAGAATATAGATCCTAGTGTTTCCAGTTCCCTCCAGAATAAAGGTGTGGGTCTTGATGCCTGATGAAAGAAGGAATGCTCTTTTGCTTTGCTCTTTGAATTCATATTAATTTCTTAATGTGGGACGTGCAGTTGTTTGGCAGATTGCACATATGATTTCAATCAGGGTTTTGGATTTTTGCTTTTAATGAGAAATGAATGGGGAAAAAAAACATTTTGATATTTTTTTTGATCCAATTTATTATTTTATTATTATTATTATGAATAAATACATTTAGATCCAAATAAAAGTATCTGATTTCATTGAGATTAAAACCTCCAATTAAACTACATTTTCACAAATGGCTGGCAAGGCCTCTGACATGTGCATGTGTGTGTATATGTATAAGTAAGTACTGTAAGTATATATACTCTTTTGATCCTGTGAGGGAAATTTGGTCTCAATCCGTGAATTAGTGAGACACACTCAGCACACAGTGAACACACAGTGAGGTGAAGCACACACTAATCGGGCGCGGTGAGCTGCCTGCAACAACAGCAGCTTCGGGGGAGCAGTGAGGGGTTAGGTGCCTTGCTCAAGGGCACTTCAGCCGTGCCTACTGGTCGGGGTTCGAACCGGCAACCCTCCGGTAACAAGTCCAAAGCATTAACCTGTTTGCTGTGTGTGCGTGTGTGTGCATATGTGTGCATATGTGTGTGTGTGCGTGTGCGTGTGCGTGTGTGTGTGTGTGTGCTTGCAGGTGGATACCATGGAGGTGATGCGACATCCTGAGGAGACTACCAACATGAGGAGGCAGACTGTGGCCTCATACTTCCGTGTATGTGACACACACACACACTTTCCTGTTTTTGTCTTTGCCATGATTCATATTACAGACACACACACACACACACACACACACACACACACACACACACACACACACACACACACACACACACACACACACACACACACACACACACACACACACACACATATACACCCTAACTCCCCCTTGCTGTCATGTGTGCTCTGCAGTACTCTCTGATGGACCTGCTGTCCAAGATGGTGGTGGGGCAGCCCCACTTTGTGCGCTGCATCAAGCCCAACGATGACCGCCAGGCGCTGCGCTTCTGCACGGAGCGTGTCATGGTCCAGCTACGCTACACCGGCATCCTGGAGACCGTCAACATCCGTCGCCAGGGTTACTCCCATCGCATCCTCTTTGAGGAGTTTGTGAACAGGTAACCAAGGCTCTGAATGCTGCAGTAGGTGTCATTGTTTCTGCTTTTATTATGAGAGTGAGATGAGAGCGTAACAGTATGGCCCTTGAGGAAATCTATTAGGCTTGTAGTAAGCCCATACCCCATACACACACATGAGTTAACAACATGGTTTGACATGTTGAGACAGACCTGAACTTCCGACCCTTCCAGACTGCACCTGCTGTCATTGATATCAGCATATGTGTATGTGTGTGTGTGTGTGTGTGTGTGTGTGTGTGTGTGTGTGTGTGTGTGTGTGTTGCTGTGTTGACAGCATGACAGCATCCCAGTTGGAGAGAGCAGCAGCAGTGTGCTGAGGCTGGTGTCTCACCTCATACTTCACGTCACTCCTTAATGAGTCCAGGAGACGGAGCACACACACACACTGCAGGAGCGCTGCTAAGCTGCACATGGCACTACTAAAGCACACGCACTGCAGGAGCGCTGCTAAGCTGCACATGGCACTACTAAAGCACACGCACTGCAGGAGCGCTGCTAAGCTGCACATGGCACTAAAACCTAAAGGCTAAAGCTACGGCACTACTAAAACTGCAGGAGCGCTGCTAAGCTGCACATGGCACTACTAAAGCACACGCACTGCAGGAGCGCTGCTAAGCTGCACATGCCACTACTAAAGCACACGCACTGCAGGAGCGCTGCTAAGCTGCACATGGCACTACTAAAGCACATGCACATTTGCATCCTTACAAGGCTGTACATTCATCTGCTTGGCATGATTTTTAAACTCATGACGTGGAAACAAGACATTTTAAAACCCTTGGTTAATGGCCGTGAAGCTCCGCCAGATGTGGTGATTTATCAAAATGAACGAATGAATGAATTAATTGTCTTAAAACTGGAGTGGGACATGTCAAACACTGGCTTTGATAGCTGTTGGTTTTCACCAAGTTGCCCCACTCAACGGAATTGAGAAACGTTACTTCCGAAGTATTCCCAGAAAGAGCAAATTTACAAAACATTTACATTTTATTTGACATATGTGTACTATATGTACATTAATAGTTATATTCTGCTGTTGGC
>NC_063191.1:28587372-28589872 GCF_017589495.1 Alosa alosa
TCTCTCTCTCCCTGTCTCCTTCTCTCTCTCCCTCTACAGCCTGGAGGGGCCATGTCGCTCGCCAAAATCTCAAGCAAATCAGAAAGGAGCGCGATGAGGCAGCTGTCCGGATCCAGTCAGGTAAATGACAGGGGTCCTGAACCGAGGCTGTCTTCACAGATGCCTGACAGATTTTGCCAAGAAAGAAAAAAAAATCTTCTTCTTCTTCAAACCCTCTTCTGTATATCTTTGAAAGGTGTTTTATATCTGTGAGAGGTATCATTTTATTTTTTATGAGAGCCTGTAAAACTTTAAAGTTTGATGACATACCTTTTTTGATCTTGAAAAACATTGCATGGAACAGTAATAATTAATCAATAATGCATGAAAAGAAAGCGTTTGAAAGTTTGGGTAGCATTTGGTCTCATGTTTCTCAGTAGAATACTGCATACTGAGGTCCCTCTCCATCTCTCTCTCCATCTCTCTCTCTCTCCATCTCTCCATCTCTATCTTTTTTGTTCTTTTCCCCTTCTCTTTCCTTTCATCTTATTTATCCTCTCAAATTTCTACCACTTCTCACACACTCACTCTCCATCTCTCCTTCTCTTGTTCTGTCCTTCTCTCTCTATTTCTCCACTTCCTCTGCTCCCCTCCTCCCCCTCTCTCCCTCACACTCACACACTCACACTCACATACCAGAAACAAGATGCCTCTTTATGCTGTCAACCTTTTCATCTGAAATGTAAATTCATTCTTACTCCCTGTGCCTTGACGGAGATCAAAGTGGGCACATTAACCTTCGCCGGGCTCAACCCCCTCTCCTCCTCCTCCCCTCCTCTCCTCCCCCTCTCCTCCCCCTCTCCTCCTCTCCTCCTCCTCTCCTCCCCCACACTCACACCCCCCACACCTCACTGGAGGACAGGGGCTCCTGCCAAAAGGGGACTGGCATGGGAGGGAGGGATGGAGAGAGAGAGGGATGGAGCGAGAGAGGCATGGAGGAGGGGGAGGGGCGCTGGCATTGTTCGGCATGCCTCCTCCGAGGGCCTCTCTCCTGGCACGGGTGTAGAGGGGGGTGGGGGTGGGCTGGGGGTCTGCTGGTACAGGGGGTTACGGGGCACAGAGAAGGGCTGTGTGTGTGTGTGTGTGTGTGTGTGTGTGTGTGTGTGTGTGTTTGCGTGTGTGTTTGCGTCTGTGTTTGCGTCTGTGTGTGTGTGTGTGTATGTGCGTGCGTGTGTGTGTTGGGGAGGTGGGTTAAGCAGGGCATCGTTGGCTCCTTGCCGGGCAGGCTGTGTGGCGTGGGTGAGTGTGGGGTGTTTAGTGTGAGGTGTTTAGCGTGTGGTGGGTAAACAGTGCAGAGAGGCGCGCTGGTAAACAGCTTCACCCAGAGAGGCAGGGAAGGAAAGGAGGCCGGCTGCTGGCACTGGCTTTGGTGCTACCACTTAAGTTATTGTGTGTGTGTGTGTGTGTGTGTGTGTGTGTGTGTGTGTGTGTGTGTGTGTGTGTGTGTGTGTGTGTGTGTGTGTGTGGAGATACATCCTATTGTAAGTGGGGTTGAGCCCTTTGAAGCCCTGAGCTCAGCACTCCAGCACGCCTGCCTTGTTGTTCCACCTCCTAACCCTACTGCTGCTGCTGCTGCTGTACTGTGTGGGAGAGTAGGTGTGTGTGTGTGTGTTGGGTGTGTGTGTGTGTTGGGTGTGTGTGTGTGTGTGTGTGTGTGTGTGTGTGTGTGTAAGATTAGGCTACTGTGTTTGTGTGTATGCGTGTGTGTGTGTGTGTGTGTGTGTGTGTGTGTGTGTGTGTGTGTGTGTGTGTGTGTGTGTGTGTGTGTGTGTGTCAGAGAGATGTGTGTGTGTGTGTGAGTGAGAGAGAGATGTATGTGTATGTGTGTGTGTGTGTGTGTGTCTCTCTCTCTCTGTTCTGGGACACAAAAGACCAGCAGATCTTCACATGTCCGCGTGCCCCTCTGAGTGAAGTGGTGAGCGGTTCCTTGTTCATCACGGCACTTTGATTTGAAAGTGAGGCCCTCAGATGGCATTGTCAGGAGCCCCAACCCTTCTCTCAAGTGCAAGTGCACAAGTGTTTCTTTTGGAAAACACAAGAAGCAGCTTAACGGTCACTGCGCTCAATGCAAGTGGCATTCCTGCTTTTGTCCAAACGACAGCATGGAAATGAGGCTTGTATTGGTCATTCATCTTTTGTTTTTAGACATACCTCAGCCCTTCTGCTGTTGAGGGCTGGAGTAGACTGCGGTCTTGCTATCCCAGATCCCCATGTTATCCTAGCATTAGCTTGCTATCGCAGATCCCCATGTTATCCTAGCATTAGCTTGCTATCCCAGATCCCCATGTTATCCTAGCATTAGCTTGGGGACACATGATTGTAATCTAGATCCCTGGTTGCTCCTACAACACTGGATCACCACAGAATTTTCATGATGGGTTGCTAAGCAGTTTTTCTTTTATTTCATTTTTTTCCACCTTTTCCCTTTCTCTCCTGTCTCTTTCACGCCCTTTATGTAATC
>NC_063191.1:28594872-28597372 GCF_017589495.1 Alosa alosa
ATTGCGCTTCTTTGAAGTCTGATCCAATTTTTGCTGCTCACCATTTGATGCAGAGGGGATGAAATGGAGCGAACGTGGAGTTTTTGCCAGTAACTCTGCGGAGCATATGTAAGATTAAAAAAGCAAAATCCTTGGGAGGATGTACTTAGAAATGTTAAGCAGATTAATACTTTCCTATAGCTCTTTTATTCACAGATAAAATTAAATATGTGCAAAGGAAGCTAGAGAGAGACACAGACAGAGAGGGAGAGAGAGACCATGGCCTTATTTCTAGACATACAATTAGACTGCAGCTCGCTCTCTCTCTCTTGCTTTATCTTCGTTCTTTCTTTCTTTGTCATTCTCTCACTTCCTCTCTATCATTCTTTCTTTCTTTCTCTCCATGCCTGTTTCATCCTCTCTTCTTTATCATCATTCTGTCTCTCTCAGTTTATCACTTTTATAGTTGCTCTGGTCTTTTACCTCTGTTTTTTTTATTCTCTCTCTCTCTTTTATCCTGTCTGTTGGATGGTAGAGGGATGCAGAGGATGGTCAAATCATCAACACATAGAATATCACTGCATTCTATACTTACTGTATGTATAAGTGGTACTATTCAAAAGTATTGGGTGTAAACCTCCTCAAAATGAATATATTGTATGCATGCTATGCGCTATGCGAGTCTCTGTGAGCTGACTGTCTGTGTTTGTGTGCCTGTCTGTCTTTCTCTCATCTGTCCATCACCCCTGACTCTCTCTCTTCTCTGTCTCTCTTCTCTCCCTCTCTCACATCTCTCAATTTCTCATCATTGTCATCCCTCTCTTTTGACTCTCACTCCTCATCTCTCTCCCTCCCTCTCTCTGTCTCTCTCTTCTCTCCTCGTGTCTTGTCTGCTCTGACGGCTGGCTGTTGTCTGTCCCATCAAAGGCTCAGGCTGACAGGGCCACTGCTGACAGGCAGGCCAGAGCAGGCAGCCTTGACAAAGGAGGAGGAGGTGGAGTGCCAGGCGTCCTCCTCAGAGACCAGCAGAATAAACAAGGTAAGGGCCGCTCCTCTCCAGGGATGCTAGGCATGTGCGTGTCCACCTGGACAGGTGTGGGTGTGTGCCCACGCAGGCAGGTATTTTAAATTGGAAATGTGTGTGTGTGTGTGTGTGTGTGTGTGTGTGTGTGTGTGTGTGTGTGTTGATATACACACGTGCAGATTTATTCACATGCACAGTGTTAGTGTAAATGAAAACACACACACTCACCAGACAGTTGGAAATCCAGCATTAGTGCTCAAAGTGGGCCTCTTCTTCTAATGCAACACAACAATCCATGTATATGTGTGTGTGCGTGTGTGTGTGCGTGTGTGAGTGAGAAAGAGAATGCGTGTGAGTGTACATATATGTGAGTGTGCATACATTTCAGGTACGCAGTGTGTATGTAGTGTGTGTGTGTGTGTGTGTGTGTGTGTGTATGTGTTTGTTTAGTGACAATGCCACCTAGCACATCAAAGTTACACGGTGACTGTGAGTCTGTGAACACCTCACACAGATCTCCATCATTGGCCCCTATTAAGGTCTCAGTGGTGGCAACACACACACACACACACACACACACACACACACACACACAGACACACACACACACATTTGCTGAACATGTGTTTGGTTAGAGTTTCGCCCCAAGGCACTGAATCCCATTACTGTCTGCCTGGGAGGTTGAGTGGGCGTATACGAGGCTGAGAGAGGGTGTGTGTGTGTGTGTGTGTGTCTGTGTGTGTCTCTGTGTGTTAATGAGGAAAGGACTGTGTGGATACAGTATATTAAGCTTATGTGTGTGTGTGTAAACCATGCCATGCATTGTGCCCATCGTACCACCCATCGTACCACACATTGGGCCCATCGTGCTGGTTGCCATTGTTGATGCAGCATTGGGGGAATATGTCCTTTTTCCAAAGGGTGTGAATGTCTGTAAAATACAGTGCTGGCAGCAGTATGCATCATTAGTGTGTGTGTGTGTGTGTGTGTGTGTGTGTGTGTGTGTGTGTGTGTGTGTGTGTGTGTGTGTATGTATGTGTGAGAGAGAGTGTGTGTGTGAGAGGTATTAAAGTGTGTGTTATTGTGTGTGTGTGTGAGGTATGAGACAGAGGTGGGCGGGGGGATTAGGAGGATTAGCCCTGATAATGTAGCAGACAGGCCTCTGCTGCGCACGGGATTAGTGTCTCACACACACACACACACACACTCTCGCTCTCACTCTCGCTTACGCCTCTGCTACGCACAGATTAGTGTCAGCGTGCCTGGGTTAGATAGCGGTTAAGTCGGCTGCAGGTGACCCCGACTTCTTCACCCTATTCTGTCTCTCTCTGTCTTACACACACACACACACACACACACACACACACACACACACCCTACATGCTGGGGGTTACATAGAGGTTTCAACTACTCCAGGGTAAGGTCAGTACGCCCCTGATGCCGCTGCTAATTTGCTGCCCAGTTGCCACTTCTATGCTAAACAGTTAATTAATGCAA
>NC_063191.1:28609872-28612372 GCF_017589495.1 Alosa alosa
ATGCTATGTTCAGTTCTGCCTACATTCCTTCACATCATTTGGTAGCCAAGCTTCTGCTCTGTGCTGTCTTCTCTCCTCTGCTCTCCTCTCTTCTCTTCTGCTCTCCTCTCCTCTCTTCTCCTCTCCTCTCTCTCCTCTCCTCTGCTCTCCTCTCCTCTCTTCTCTTCTCTTCTCTTCTCTCCTCTGCTCTCCTCTCCTCTCCTCTCCTCTCTTCTCCTCTCCTCTCTTCTCCTCTCCTCTGCTCTCCTCTCCTCTGCTCTCCTCTCCTCTGCTCTGCTCTCCTCTCTTCTCTCTTCTTCTCTCCTCTGCTCTCCTCTCCTCTCTTCTCTTCTCTTCTCCTCTCCTCTCCTCCTCTCTTCTCTCCTCTCCTCTCCTCTGCTCTTCTCTCGTCTCCTCTCTTCTCTTATCTTCTCTTCTCATTTTCTTCCATATCCTCTCCTCTCTGCTACACTCCTTTCCTCTCTTCATTTTCTCCTCTTCTCCCCTCTCCTCTCATCTCATTTTCTCCCATATCCTCTCTGGCGTTATGAATGAACTCTCCTCTCCTGGGAAAGCCCATTACAGAGCCAGTCTAGACAGTAAAATCATGGCTATCAATAAGTGCTGAGAAGTTTGATTTATTAACGGACTGTCCAACCCAGTGAAGGCTTCCAAGGACAAGAGCCATTCCTGTGTAAAAAAGTCAGGTAACTTAGGCACAGAATCATTATTGTTGTGAAGAAATCTGATGAAGAACTACCAATGTATTATTTCAAACAGGCCCAAGGCAATATGTAACCATGTTTTATTGGAGTTTTGGTGGAGCTTGACTCTCCCTGGCAATGGAAATCAGGAGCAGGTACAACATTGTCAGCTTTTCAAAAGAAGCAGTTGACTTCATTTCTGCTTTTTCAGCAGAACATACAGAATGTTCTTTTAAAAATGAGGGGATAATACCACATACTCTAAGTCTGATGCTGCTCAGAACCCCAAGTAGTTTTGTGTGGTGGTTTTAGGTTGCGGTGGTTTTGTTTGAAGATTGAAATATTTTCAAAAGATTCTTGGTAGAATTTATAAGGAAAAGCCAAGGATTTTTTTCTTTGAGCATGCTGAAGTGTGTATGTTTAGGATTACAGAGTTAATGCATAGTAATCTGGAATTGGTGTGTTTGTACCTGCATGTGTGTGTGTGTGTGTGTGTGTGTGTGTGTGTGTGTGTGTGTGTGTGTGTGTGTGTGTGTGTGTGTGTGTGTGTGTTCGCCTGTGTGTGCGTGCATGCATTTGTGTGTGTACTGTAATCTCTTCCTCATGATGGATAAACACAGAGCAAGAAAGTGGCATGTTATTGCTGTCCACAGACACACACACACACACACACACACACACACACACACTTTACATCCTTACTGTTAACCAGGCCTGATGTAGCTCTCTGATTTCATGTCAGAAGAATTTGCTTATCATATTCTGTTCAGATAGCAATTGCGCAAAGGTCCATCTGGTCTTGCATGCTGATTATTTTGGTGTGCTTTCAAAAGTGCCAAAAGAAGTCATGTCAATGGATGAAGCACTCCTATCAAAAATGGGATCTCTAAACCATGATCAAAGATCATCTCGTTTTTGATGGAGTCAGTGAAGGGAGACATAGATCTGATTTTTGATTTAAGGACAGGTGGCGCAAAACTACGATGCAACTAAGATGCAGCTAAACTAAGATGCAACTAAACTAAGATGCAACTAAGACATCGTACTATTACTCGCAACATTACACTATACATTTATTTATGTTATTCCATACTATGCCATGATACTATGGATTTATATGATGTTGTTACTATTGGGAAAGTAATAAAACATAGTGTGGATCCCATAGTCTCAGATATACTGTATCTATATTTGGCTCGATGGTGTTTTAAGCCCCCATCGTCGACTTCAAGGCAGCGCTGCGACCATTGACTTCAAGGCACCTAACCCTAACCCTTGCCTAACCTAAGTGCTTTCCATGCAGCGCTGCCTGGAAGACGACGTTGGTTGCTTAAAACACCATTGTGCGTATATTTGTGGTGTGGTGTAGTGTTAATTTTGTCACCTATTTTTAATTTAGTCTTAGTCTTAGTCTTTTGACAAAATGTCCTTTTTAGTCTTTGTCATATTTAGTCATTCAAATATAATTTTTTGTTAGTCAAGTTTTTAGTTCGACTAAAAGTCTTGTCATTTTAGTCTAGTTTTAGTCAAAAGAAAACTAAAAGGTATCTTAGTCTTAGTCAGTTTTAGTCAAAACATTTTAGTCGTTTTTTTTATAATAAATTATTTCTGATTACCATTTCAGTGAAATAGTGTTTCACACATCTCAATTTTCCAATATTGTGTGTCCACAGGGCTACTCCCATTAGAACTCATTCAGATTTTTGTCAGTCAGTATGTTTACATGGACAGGTAGAATCGAGCTACAGTTATAGCTCGGGCTGGGATTTGACCATAGACAGTAAAAGATTTGAATGGACCACTGTCATGATCATCGT
>NC_063191.1:28617372-28619872 GCF_017589495.1 Alosa alosa
GTGTGTGTGTGTGGTGGTGGGGGAGGTCAGGTGCTTTTTAATATATGATGTATAAGGAGTTTTATGTATGAATGTATTTATGTATGTTTGTATGGTGTTGGCTTTGAATGATCCAATAAATGGTATTGAACTTCTCTCTCTCTCTCTCTCTCTCTCTCACTCCCTCCCTCTCTCTATCTCTCTCGCTCTCTCCCTCTCTCTCTCTCTCTATCTCTCTCTTTCTCTCTCTCTCTCTCTCTCTCTCTCTCTCTCTCTCTCTCTCTCTCTCTCTCTCTCTCTCTCAGGTCCCCTGCTGAAGCTTCACCAGCGAACTCCTCGCAGACGAGGACAGCAGCCCAAATTACTCAACAGCCCTGAAGACAGCCTGTACTACAACCAGCTCAATGTAAGAGTACACACAGACAGACACACACACACACACACACCCACAGAAACACACACCCGCAGAAACACAGACACACACACACACACACACACACACATAAACACATCTTTGAAAATTGACAGAATGCATTTTTTGGAAGTTGGAAGACTGCTTTTAAACAAGTTTAATAGAATGATTAGGTACACATTTTTGACTTTGCTAGCAAGTTCATCCATTAAATTTTCCAATACAATAAATAGTTTTATATTAAAATATTAGTTTATTGGTTGTACCACCTGACATGTAAACCTGAGTCCAACTATGAAGAAAAAGTAGCTATGTTTCATTAATATATCTGAGAGAGATTTACAAACTTTTCACTCATCAGTAAAGGTCACTGGGGGTCCTCTTGATGAGGCAATATCCTGTTATACTCTTTTCCCTCTTTAATTCAAAATAAACTTTCTGTGAATGCGGTTGCACTGCCCTGACATTTCAGATATGCAAATTTCCAGACAATTTTTTTTCCTAGGGTTGAAACAAACAAAATGTTATTAAACTAGTACACTTTGTTTATTTGAAAGGTCTTCAACATAAAAGTATGCCCCCATATTTATTTTTAATTTCCTTACATTTTAAATTCTGTGTTTAATACTTCACATGGTGTTACTTTGTGACGGTTGCGCCACCTGACATTTTAAGGGTTTTAAGATGACAAAACATAAAATATATATAATTTTCATGATGAAAAGAAAATATGTTCAATTTTTTCAGGTTTTATAGAATTCAATAATGCTGGTTATAAATCATTTAAAATTATATTATACCAAAGTAATGGACTCGGACACTGAAATCTGTATGTATCAGAGCAATATCTTGTCAGTTTCTTGGCCTTGTTCTTATGTAGTCCACAAATCTGCAGGCCTTGTACATCTTGTGCACATGGCCTAAACTACCAAAAATGAGGGCAAGGATTTTACAGGAGTAGCCAGAGTTATTGAAAACATTGTACCATGGTTGATATTTTAACAGTTTTGAAGTATAGCAGATGTCCATGTAAGCATCGAAAGAGCAACCGATTTCTATTATTGTAACGGCTTTGGTGTGTTCATTAATTACAACTATGTATGGGTGTATTTGGTAAGCTATTTATGGCAGTTTCCAATGTAGCGCACTGTTCGTGTGGGAGGGGGAACCAGTCTGTCTTGATCTTTTCGTTGTGATGGATTGCAATAGTTGGCATTGTCGCGGAGCTCCTTCACTGACAGTGCAACGATACGGTCGTGGCGCACAATGTACAGTCCTTTGTAGGGACGCAGCCACACAAACACACACACACACACACACACAGACACACACACACACACAGACACACACACAGTGACTGTCTTGTCTAACATCGTGTCCAACAGAAACTCCTTCAAATGCTTTTCAACTCACTGTAGTGGTATGACCAAATATTACCCACCCACTAGCATCACTCCTGCACTCCTTTGCTCTCTTTCACACACACACACACATACACACACTAGCATAACTCCTGCACTCCTGTGTTCTCTTTCACACACACACACACACGCACACAAACTCCATGCCTGTAAAGCCCTTTGTCTGACTTTGTTTCCAGATGATAATACAATTAAACCTACCTGTGCCAAAAGCCTCGCAGCATCCCCACCCCCCTTAACCTCCCCCCCACACACACCCAAACACACACACACACACACACCCCACCCCACCCCCGCCCTCCCCTGCACACGGCTGTGCCTCTTGTCTCGAACATGTGCTTATGCTCTTTATCTGGCTCTTTCATGTCAGGATGTCTGCCTTCACGGTGAATAATTGATGTGGTTTATCAAAGCCAAGCAAGATGCCTCCTTCATGGGCCCCAGTGCAGCCCTCTTTGATCAGAAAAAATTATGCTGTGACTTCTGATATTATCAGCATCTGCCTGCATTCAACACAAAATCACTTTGAATTAAAAATTAATGATTCTCCGCTCATCTTTTGACTACTGTGTGTGTGTATGCAGCGTGGCATATGCGTGCGCGTCGCGTCGTGTGTCTGTCTGTGTCTGTGTTTCTGCGGGTGTGTGTTTCTGTGGGTGTGTGTTTCGTGTGTGTGTGTGTGTGTGTG
>NC_063191.1:28624872-28639872 GCF_017589495.1 Alosa alosa
ATGTAAAAATATGTAAAAATTTTGATGTGACAATATATCTGCTTCAGAAAAAAGTAGTCATTTTATAGAAGGTAGGGTGAAGCCATGAACGCGGTCAGAGATCCCCTCCGCTGAAAGGAGACCGTAGCAGGAGCGCATAAGCTCCGGCGCTCCCGCTGTGTGTGTGGGTTCCTTTTTTTTCCCGTCCCATCGTTCTCCGACTGATGATGTCATGTCGAGTCGAGAACGACGGTCTTCTGGGAATTTGATCAAAGGTCACGGGTGTTACTGTGATCCGCGTGTCCTCACGAAGCCAGACGCTCTCTGCCGGCGCTTGTCCTTTGATACCGGCCCTGGGAAGGCTTTGAGCTCTTTGCCGGAGTAAAAGTCCGTTTGGACGATAAAAGTCATTTTCAGTCGGGAGCCTCCGACGTGCAGATAAATCTACATGGCTTTCGCAGATGTTACAGGGATTAAATTGGCTTGTAGGAATTAAACGTTGCTCAGTAATACTAAATGTTCCTTTGTAATAATTAGTGCTACAATGCTTTGAAGATGGAACAGGACAGAGGGAATGTTCTAGATCTTCTGGGCTTCTATCAGGGTGTATTTGTCCATTGTCTTTCTTGGAATCAAATTGTTTGAAGATCCCACCTACTATGCTATTTTTAACTTGTGATGCGTTGCTGATTATTACACCTGTATGAGCAGTTATGAGTATGAGTGTTTTCTACACTGAGGCAAAGCTTGAACTTGTAGATGGAATGAGATTTAAAAGAAAGGAAGGATAACCACTCCGAACGGTATCGCACCCGACTACACAGTCTACACAATAACAGCAGTGTGATTCCTCCTGGCTAAGAAGAAAAGATGCTCAACTCACCAAGTCAGTAACAAGACACTTCCTCTCTTTTTTTTTTTTTTTTTGGGGGGGGGGTACAAAACAGAAAAGTCAGCTCAACTTGAATTCAGCAGAAGTGTGTTATCCCCCACCTCCTTTTCAGGCAAGGAAAGCTGTGTTGGCAAGTGCATTTGTAGTGCTGCTTTTCTACTCTTTCCTACTCTCAGTTTGCATATCATTTACGCCATCTCCCTTTGCTGACACCCCAGGGCCCGCAGAAATATTTTGATCTAGAGAAGAAGTCTGGGGTGATCCGACTGTCTCTCCTCTTCCCCCCAAGAAACCCAGGCAGCACTGGCCCACGTCTGGCCACGATAAGGCCCAGACCCGTCATTTATCCACAGCAGAATAGATTGGCATCTGCTGGGGTGTGTGTGTTTATGTGCATGTGTGTGCGTGTGTGTGAGTGTGTGTGTGCATGTGGGAGTGTGTGTGTGTGTGTGTGTGTGTGTGTGTCAGTGTTGGGGTGGGTTTGTGTGTGGGGGGTGGGTGATAGTTACTGGAAAGCCCACCACCAATGTTGGCTGTGGTGATAGCAGGTCAGAGCACAGACAGCGTTTCTGTGGGGAGAGCGAGCGGGACTTTCCCTCCGAGTCCTTTGAAAGAGGCAGGTGGCCAGTGCGGTGGACATCAAAAAATGAATGAAGTCACAGCCTGAAAAACATGTGGTTGGATGGAACATTTTTACCCAAACAAACAAGCTGGGCTATCTGTGAACACATCTTGTTTTGCTGTCTCCTTTTTGGAATTACTTAAGAATCCGAATCTGAGTAATGCAAGTTTTTAATTACACGAACATCTCCCCAAATGATCTGATGGCGTGATGCCATTGCCTGAGCCAGTGTTGGTATTTGTAAAATTCTGTTGTCCACGCATAACAGTCTCCAGTGAAAACAGGGTCATTGACATTGACATAGTAAACAAGACATGACATGCCACACTGCAGTTAAATGAACCGAGAAACAGCTGTAATCTTCTTATGATACAGCTGCTTCTCTCTATCTAAGAACGATAACTCGCAGGCAAAGGCATTCGTGATCTTGCTAAGCTCATATTCCCACACAGCCCTCTCATATCTAAAATGAGGAGGTGCTCTGATGCTCATATTGTGGGATGTGTGTTGGGGGGTGACATGTGTTCCGGCAGGGTCTGTGGCGTCCAGCTCAGTGGTGAGGCCCGTGCAGCAGCACTGATTAGACTGGTGCGCTGGCTGCTCCCTCACTGAGGGTGTGGAACGGCTCAGAGGAGCTCCAGTGAAATAGGTCAGTGCCGCAGCCCAGCCGCGAGTGCCTCTTTAAAAGTACACCCAATGCATTAAGTGCCATCACGCTCCACACATTATTTTGGCCCTGTTTTTTTCTCTTTTTTTTCTGCCGTGGAAATCAATTTCCAACAAGCCCTGCTCTCTCTCTCTCTCTCTCTCTCTCTCTCTCTCTCTCTGTCTTCATTTCTTGGTTGTGACATGTTCCATGGTTATTGTTGTTATATCCATGTTCATTTCTCTCTGTGAGGGACGTTTGGTAACGTGCTGCTCTGTTGTTCTGTAGCTTAATGGCTATCAGAGGTTAGCAGTGCAGTGCTGGCTTTTACACTAACAGATCAAGTGAAGGCTTGTTTATCACTTGTCAGGCGCACAGAAGGTTTTCATGTTCTAGAATTCGCAGAGAACTGGACTATTAGGGGAACCTGAGGTCTGAGAGGTTCGGCAAGTCGCCATTGGTGGTGATTGAGGTTCCTCTTATGACATCAAAAAGGGCCCCCCTTCCCCCCTCTTCAAATTCACAGGACAGACATGCCAGAGACAAGAGTCTCTCTCTCTCTCCTCTCTCTCTCTCTCTTTCTCTCTCTCTCTCTCTCTTTTCGCTCTCTCTCTCTCTGTGTCTGTCTCTCCCTGAGCTTCAAAGGCAGACTGGAGTAAACAGGCCCGAGCCCTTGCACCTGTTTTCTTTAATGCCTCTTCATAAACCTCTCCTTCCATTCTGTTCTTTCCCTCATTAAATCTCTTTTTTGTTTTCATCTGGCGTCACAGACGCCTCTTTTAATGTGGCGGGCATGACTCAACCACCAGAAAGTTATGCCTGCCGTTTTTCAAACAATTTAAAACCGAGCACTTCTCTCTCTCTCTCTCTCTTTTTTAAAAAATCATTATGAAGCTTAAGAGTTTAACTGGCACCTTTCAGAGTGGAGCAGTGCTCGGAGCGAGAGCGGCGTTAATAAACGTAGGAGTGAAAAGAAGTGTTTATTGTCTCCGACAGTAATGCTCTCGCCCATATTAACGGCGATATCTGACTTCAAAGAGCAGGCACAAATAGAGCTGCATTGTCCTGCTTCTATATCCTGTGAGTTCAAAGGAGTGGAGTTTGAATAGCAATGTTTCTGAAGCAGGGCTTTCAGAACCAGTCCAGCCTCTCGGCAGGTAAGGCTTTAGAGCTGCAACACACACACACACACACACACACACACACACATACACACACACACACACACTCACACACGCACACACACACACAAACACACACACAGACACACACACTCCTACACACACACACACACACACACACACACACACACAGACACACACACTCCTACACACACAGACACATTTTCTTTCTTTACTTAAAAACGTAATAAAACACACACAGATTTTTTATATATTTAATTAATCTTAGTAACACTTACTGTATGCATCACTATTACTGTTAGTATATTATTTAGTGCAGTGTAGCACCCCAGTTATCATCGTATGACGGTACACTCTGCCATATGAATTGACTCTGTGTTTCACACGTCCTCTAAATTTAATTCAAACTCCAGACTATGTAATACAGAATATTTTTCATGACTTCATAGATTGCACTGTACTCCATGGGTACTACTGTACTTACAAGTAGTACAGTTACACAGAAGTATCTGTGTAGTACTCCATGGGTACTACTGTACTTACAAGTAGTCTTCCTTTGCGCATCTAGTCTGTTGTCTTTTGAAAGAAACAGGTGCTGCGTCTGAGATGACGTGCGCGGGGCCTGGGGTTGTGATGCGATGCGATGCAGTGTGTGATTGATGGCAAAGCCAGTATAGACAGGCATGGACGTCAAACAGATGTCAGACCAGCACACGCCACAGCACTGCACAACACAGCACAACACAACACAACACGGGCCTCAGAGGCCCACAGAAGCTTCCTTCCCCCAGAGACTACATTAATAAAGAAGTCTGATGGGGAGAGAGAGAGAGAGACAGAGAGAGAGAGAGATGAAGTGAGTGGCAGAAGACAGAGGAAGAGAAATGAGTGATAGAGAAGAAAGTGTGTGAAAGGATAAGACGGACTGACTGAAGCAGAGTGAATGAGAGAGAAAGAACAGAAGGGGGAAGACTGAAGAGTTTTGAAAATAAGTTACATGCCAGAGAGATGAGAGAAGAGTAGAACACAGGAAGACACAAAAGAGAGAGGGAGAGAGAGAGAGATGGAAAAGGATGAGAAGAAAGGCTAAAGAGAAAAACTAGAAAGAAAATCTGAGAGAGAGAAAAAGAGGTGAAGAGTTTGGGGAGAAAATTCAATCAACGACGAAAAAAAGAAAGAAAGGAACTAAAGAGTTGGGAACAGACACAACAACAGAGAGAGAGAGGGAGAGAGGAAGACGGAGATAAAAGGCTGGATGGAGTGTACACATCAAAGGGCCTCTAATGACTGAGGATGCCATTAGGGCGCTGGCTGCCCTTTGTTTCTGCATCCTCACACCTGCTATTTGTGGAGGGCTTTCTAGCCACTGGTGAATTGGCCCCACATTTGCATGAGTACCCTATGCATACATTGTGTGTGTGTGTGTGTGTGCGTGTGTGTGTATAGCAGGGGGATGAAAAGTGAGGTCCATCAGGAGGTAGCATACCCCACACACACACACACACACATTTCCCTTCTTTTAATAAACCCTAAGGCTTCAGCATTATTTCTTTTCCTTTGTGAGGTTTCGGCAGGAACTGAAATAACAATGAAAATGGGATCTGTGTCTAACTAATGCTAGATCATGGTGTTCTCTCCATAACATACCCACTCCATAGACTGAGGAAGAGTATGTGGCAAACACAAACGGATGGATGTTTCTCGACTGGTGGGGGAGAGACTTCTTCAAAGTTTTTCTACCCCAGGGGTTGGAAACGGAAGTGTGCTTTGTGTGTGTGTGTGTGTGTGTGTGTGTGTGTGTGTGTGTGTGCTTTTGCAGGAGGTTGGTTGGCAGAAATCAGAGCGTGAAATTGTGATTAGCCCCCTCTATGTCCTGTGGATAGCGTGGGGGTTGAGCAGGCTCGGTGTGTGTGTGTGTGTGTGTGTGTGTGTGGTGGTGTGTGTGTGTGTGTGTGTGTGTGTGGCGTGGGGGTTGAGCAGGCTTGGCACAGTGGAAAGGTGTAACCTGTTTTGTTTGGCCTCCGCAAGCCACTCTCCCAGATGGCCAGACCAGCTGCCTGCAAGCAAACACAGAGTGGCAAACAGTCGTTGTGTGTGTGTGTGTGTGTGTGTGTGTGTGTGTGTGTGTGTGTGTGTGTGTGTATGTGTGTGGGGTGAATGGCAGGGGGCAGGGTCCTGTTTATATTTTGAGATTCAGATAGTGAAGAAATCTGCCCCTTGTCACTAGGAAGCGTTTGATGATGAAGAAAGACAGAGAGAGAGAGAACAGAGAGGAAAAGAGAAATGATGATGGCAGAAGAAGATAGCAAAGGACAGAAGAAAAGGAGAAGAAGGGCAAGGAAAGGAAGATAGGAAGAGGAGAGGAAAGATAGGAGAGGAGAGGAAAGGAGAAGAAATGAAAGGAGGAGTGGAAGAGAAGAGAGAGAAAGAGAAGAGAAATGAGGAAAGGAGACTGAGAAAAGGAAAAGGAGAGGGGAGGAGAGGAGAGGTGAGGGAGAAGAGGGGAGAAGTGAGAGAAGAGAGGAGAAGAGAGGTGAGGGAGGAGAGGAGAAGAGGGGAGAAGTGAGAGAAGAGAGGTGAGGGAGGAGAGGAGAAGAGGGGAGAAGTGAGAGAAGAGAGGAGAAGAGGTGAGGGAGGAGAGGTGAGGGAGGAGAGGAGAAGAGGGGAGAAGTGAGAGAAGAGAGGTGAGGGAGGAGAGGAGAAGAGGGGAGAAGTGAGAAGAGAGGTGAGGGAGGAGAGGAGAAGAGGGGAGAAGTGAGAGAAGAGAGGTGAGGGAGGAGAGGAGAAGAGGGGAGAAGTGAGAGAAGAGGAGAAGTGAGAGAAGAGAGGAGAAGAGGAGAAGTGAGAGAAGAGAGGAGAAGAGGGGAGAAGTGAGAGAAGAGAGGAGAAGAGAGGTGAGGGAGGAGGAGGAGAAGAGGGGAGAAGTGAGAGAAGAGAGGAGAAGAGAGGTGAGGGAGGAGAGGAGAAGAGGGGAGAAGTGAGAGAAGAGAGGTGAGGGAGGAGAGGAGAAGAGGGGAGAAGTGAGAGAGGAGAGGGAGGGAGAGGGAGGAGAGGAGAAGAGGGGAGAAGTGAGAGAAGAGAGGAGAAGAGAGGTGAGGGAGGAGAGGAGAAGAGGGGAGAAGTGAGAGAAGAGAGGAGAGGTCAGGTGAGGCTTCATTATGAAATAATGAAATAGGACAAAAACCGAATTGAAATGCCCTTGCATCTTCACACTCTAGTCCACTTCCCCATCAACCAATCAGGAAAGAACACACTTCCTCTGGAGCACAGAAATGGGTCAGACCACCAGAACCTGTGTGTGTGTGTGTGTGTGTGCATGCCAAATGTGTGCATGTGCGTGCGTGTGTTTGTGTGTGCTACCATGTTCCTGACGTCGACTAGGAGGAGTACGTTCTGGTCAGCTGGACTGGACTGCTTTCTGGAAAGAGCTGCAGTTTTAATGAGTGAACAGGTCTGTGCTTGATAGGCCCAATAGATAGGCAGAGTTGAGTCATGCATACATTATCCAGCACAACTCACTATTCCAGCAACACCTACTTCATATGTTTTAAAAGAGTGATTTGGTGATATTACTTGAAACAGATGGTCTCCCCCAAAAAATGGCCACAGATGGATGACACCCTCTCCCTTCTTTTCCTTAAGTGAACACCATTCATTACGATCAGCTACACAGAAGATAAGAGAAACCCTTGAACTGCGCTGAAAGTGAATGCAGATCACAGAAACGAAAATGCTCCGACCAAATGAATAATTCTGCTCGCCCCAGAAACAAAGTAAGGCCTATATATATATTCCCAAGGTCACTGCAGTGTGGATGGATATCAAAGAGGAAGAATAATGGAAGCCTCTTTGTAGATGGAAGAAAAGATGCAGCCTGTGGTCGTCACAATCAACATGGCGTGCTCATCTGAACTGACCAAAAATGGCTCTTGCAAGGCCTGGTGTTTGTTTATTTCATCTGTTCATTAGCATGTGTGTTGGTTAACTTGAAGAAAAAACAAACACCCTCCCCCCTTCCCTGTCACTCACACGGCCTCTGAGCTAATAACCTGGGCATCCCTAGCCTGTCTTTGTGTGTGTCTTTACGTCATGCATGAACACGTAAGCCACGACCTTAGCAATTAGAGCAGTCGGGGTGGGTTTTCAGTATGTGTGTGTGTGTGTGTGTGTGTTTTGGGGGCGTTTGGATTACACCTCTGTGTAAGACTGAGCCCCCCCACACACACACACCCACACACACACACCATTCCTACTCCCCAGCTCCATAGCTCCCAGGGTGGGCTACTTATGAGGTGAAATGACCTATCCCTCCCAGTCTGACCCCCACTGCCCCCCACCCCACCCAGGCCGCGGTGTGGTCCAGTGTAGGCTCTCTCTGAGCAGGCTGCCGCTGGCTGGCGCGGGGTGGTGGGGTGGGGGAGATGGAGCTGTGGGAGCTGGGGAAGGGGTTGGGAAGAGGGAGTGATATCGAATTGCAAAGGGGATTGGGGGTAAGAGAGGGAGTGAGAGGGGAGGAGGAGAGATGGAATGGGAAAGGAGGAGGAAGGGGAGGGGAGAGGAGAGGAGGAGGGGGGGTTGGAAATTAGTGAGACCAAAGTTGGAGTTGCTCGGTGTTGGGGGGCCAAGCACAATGGCAGGCCTCTGTCAGGGAGCGACTTCTTCAAAGGTCCCACGCCAATGACCCACTGCTTTGAGTTACCTTTTGTAGGTGCTGAGGGAAATTCCAGATGTTTTCTTCACAGACCTCTCACCATTCTCTGCCCCCCTCCAAGCTTCTCTCCCCTCTCTCTCTCTCTCTCTCTCACTCTCACTCTCTCTCTGTCTCTCTGTTCTTTGGTTTACTCACTGGGCGTGCGAGACAGATGTGGAACCTGTTTTTTTCTTCACTCTGTCTGTCTTTCTTTTTCCCCTCTTCCTCTCTTGCTTTCTTTCTTTTTCTGTCTGTCCGGAGAGCATAAAAAAGTTTGACATTTAACTGACTTTGACCTGTCCAAAACAGACGATGGTGAAGCGATTCTCTATGCATGTTCTCTTTCTGACTCTGTGTGTGTGTGTGTGTCTGTGTGTGTGTGTGTGTGTGTGTGTGTGTGTGTGTGTGTGTGTGTGTGTGTGTGTGTGTGTGTGTGTGTGTGTGTGTGTGTGTGTGTGTGTGTGTGTGTGTGTGTGTGTGTGTGTGTGTGTGTGTGTGTAGGATGAAATACTGAAATATCAGTTTTCATACAGGACCACGTCTCAGTGTCCTGATTCATCAAATGAAAGTGCTCCTGTCTCCAAAGAAACTTTTCTGCATTCATCTTCTTTCCCTAGTTGCTGAACTTCAGAACGGGCTCCCTGGACCCAGTGGAACATCCCCCCTTTTCCTACAGGGACTTCTCCAGTCATTTAGTGGGCGCTTTTATCTGAGCGACTTGGCTTTCAGCGAGGCTGCCGTGGTCAAACATCAGTACATGAGCTAGTTGAGAACCTCACAGCTGCCTCAGATCGCACATCCGTAGGCCCAAATAAAGGAGATTGAATGTGTTCGTCATGTATGGCAGTGAGGTAACACACACAGTGTGTGTGTGTGTGTGTGTGTGTGTGTGTGTTACAGTGTAGGCTGCTAGAGAGCTAAACCAAAGAACCTTGATTACTCCGCTTTAATCCTCTCTGGCTAAACTGTGATGTTCTATGCAATGATGTTCCGCATGACTGATTCCACCTGATTTGTGACTCTATGAGAATTTGTGGAAAATGAGGCTCTGATTTTTCTGCTCTGGTGCCAACTTCACTCCTCTCTCTCTCTCTCTGCAGGTTGCCTTTAGTGACCCTAGGAAGACTAACCACTGCCTCTTGAAGCCATTCAGATCTTCCTATTTATTTGGCCATGTTTGTCAGAAACTGTTTTTGAGGTGCTGATCATGAACTGAAATCTAATAGAGTGAATAGCATGTAGTCTCATTATTTATGTAAATAATATTTGTAGTTTTCATATGTGGACATTTTGTTTTACTGATTATTATATAACGTCATCTCAATTAACAGGGAAGACTGTAAATATGATATTACAGTTTGTACATCTTTTTCTAATTTGTTCCATTTTCAAGACAACACAACTGGATGTTCTTTATTTTCTTTGTGTTTAGCTTGTTGTAATTAGATTGGCGAAATTATGTAGAAAATATAATGCTATTTTGCCACAACATAATTGTTTTAATTGTATTGCTGTTAAGTCTCTCAATCGTAGAATTGTCCTAACACAGAAGAGCACATTGTTGTTTTGTACTCACACGCTGTAATAAAGTTCATTCAAACCATTTTTTCGCGCTCTTTCTTTATCAGTTGTAGCCTAATATTTGCTTGCCGATTTCAAACCAGAGCGGAGAAACAGGACGTGTTTGGTAATATCATCACCAGTAGGGAAGACTGCATGGACATGAAAGGAAACGTCTCATCAAAGTCATGCGAAACTCTCAGATGGGATGTGTCAGCTAACGATAACCAACACCATGAGGATATCTACCATCATATATCCCAGCTCTGGAGCTAGTCTACCTTTGGGGCCTAATATAAAGTGCTCCTAACTGACCCGAATAATGATAAATCTCTCGGGTTACAACGACTTAAGGAAAAAATAAGTGTTTTGAGACATCTGCACTACACCCCCTCCCCTCTGCTCCCCTCTCTCCCTGCCGCATTCTGGATTGCGGGGAAACGGAGATTGCCGCGTGGCCCAGCAGGAATCTCTGTTTCCCCCATGACTGCATGCGGAGCCGTGGGAGAAGAGTGTGGAGCGCTAATCCCTTCAAAGGAAGAGATCTAATTCAAAATCAGCGGCTCCCCAAAGCAGCGGAGGGCAGGACAGTGGTGGTTGTTTTCTGTTGGGGAGAGAGAGACCGATAAAAATCTCCCCACCCGCGTGTCCTTATGAAAGACTTCAGTCAGCGTGTGAACTGTGAAGGAAGGCACTGTCACTGCAGTTTTCAAAAATCAACGTCAGAAGTTTCTTTGTAGTGCTGTTTTGATATATTATGCGTATGCCTCCTTGATCTTACCCCCATAATAGGCTACTTCGTGCCAAGTGGAACCCCCTTCTCTCCTCACATACACACATGTACACCTTCTCTCACTCTCTCACACACATAAAACCTCCACGTCGTCACCTGTGGCATAGCCTAATGTTAGAGAAAATGTCTCTTTAATGTCTTGTGTGTGAGTTTGAGTGGTTTTCACATGCCCGGTAGGTGTGTGGGATTCGCGCTTGCCCGGTCAGATGAAGGCTTGACAAGCACGGGGAGGAGCGCGGGCGGGGGCCCGAAGATTGTTTCCACTTTCTAGAGGAGGAAAACTCCTCCCTCAGCACCCTTTGCCTCGCATCGTTACAACTTTTCAGGAAACGTCTAATAAAGACATCATGCCATGATATTTGTCATCTCGGCATCTTGTTAATGGCTTAGTTTTTTTTTTTTTTTTTTTTTTACCTATAGGCCTATGCTGTCATTTAAGAGTGGGGTGGACTAGCCTAGACAATAGGTTCAGATTGTTTTTGCATAATTTCAAAGAAAACATACTTATGTTTTGAATGAAAAACAAAACAACAAAAAAACATTACAGCTATAGGCCTAACGTATTCGTTTGACATAATCACAGTCTTAAGCACTTTGCAAGTTATCAAACCTGTGGGACGGTGATATGTTAACTATAAATATCTGTAAAGAAATGGATAGGTCAGACGTTGATATTTTACCTTTTCTTCTGAAATAAAATAGACTTCAGACCCCACACATGCATTCAACAGTCATTTTGTGAATGTTCACACGGTTCAGAGAACAGACGTCTCTCACAAGAATTCAGGCTTTAAAAAATCAATATGAACTTTGTGTTGAGTCACTTATTGAGACTTATTCGTCTCATTAGCTACCCCCTCTTGAAGTTATCAAACAACTGCTCACGAAAAGATCTCTAGAGATAACAATGTCACATTGTCACATAAGGACTCCCTACAAATTCTTAATTACAAAAAGGGGGATCGGATGACTGTGGCATCCAATACCGGGGTCTCCAGGCGGGTTGGGGCTCTTTGATCAAGAAAATCCAATTATTTGTGTATATACATTTCCCACATAGTGATTACTTCATTAATTGTCCCGCCTTTATCTCCTCCCATCCCATCCCCCCTAATAATCAGCTCTTTTATCCAGACCAACAAACACACCATAGGAGCTTTGTGGATTCAAAGGATTTGCTTCCCTCTCTCAAAGAGCCGCTATTCTTTGATGATTGGGCAGCGGCAAACTTCAAAGTAATAAATCTTAGTGCTGACTGGCTGGCGTCCCACCAAAGTCCTTATCAAATCCTAAGAAGTGATCCTTCACTCCCTCAGATGGTCCAAGGATATCTCGAGGAGAGGAAGCGGGAGAGGTTACACTGCTTCTACACATTCGAAGACGTATTTTGTGATTTTTAAAAAATATATATATATTTAAGGAACAGAGGCAGCGATTTCTGTGTTTTTTTTATTTGTGTGAACGAGTGAGGAATAGCCAACTTCACAATGGCGGCTGTGGCTGTTCTACGGAACGACACCCTACAGGCTTTCCTTCAGGTTAGTGTGAAATTACATGATTTCTAATGTTTGGCTTTAAACAACTGAATGTGTAACCCCCTTGTAGTTCAACAGAAACAAGTAAACAACGGCTCACTGATTTCGAATAACAACCCCTGCTTTGTGACCTGATATATAAACTATTTGAGCGTTAAAACAATACAATAAGCTACAACAATATACAAGTTCAGATATTTTTTCTGGTCAACAAGGAAGGGTGTCATGCATGATATTTTGTGCAGGATACGTGAAATTTGAACAAAAAAGGGATGCTGAAAGTTTGACAGGATGGCATCATTTTGTAATGTACTCCCTTCTGTTTGTTTTTTCAGGATCGCACTCCAAACTCCTCACCGGAAAACAGTAAGCATTCTCCCTTGGCGCTGCTGGCGGCTACTTGTAACCGAATTGGGCATCACCCTGGGTCAAGCGCCACGGACTTTCTTCAGGTCCCATATGACACGACCCTCGGATCTCCGTCGCGTATTTTCCACCCGTGGAGTAACGAAGGAAATCCCCAGGCGACTCTGGCAAGCAATTCCTCGTTTGGACTACCTTCTAAAGCGCAGTTATCTCACCTACAGGGCACGTACACGTCCCACCACGAACTTCCTCTCACCCCGCCCGCGGACCCGACCTACCCATATGACTTTTCCCCGGTGAAGATGCTACCATGTTCCATGCAGTCCTTGCAGTCGACATGCACCCCAACATACGTGCCCGCTGTCACATACGCGGCGCCCACTCCCGTTCCCCCCATGTCAGGGTTTGTTACAGCACACTCCGGCCTGGTCCATCACCAGCAACAGAGACAACTGTCACCGAACCCGGGAGAGGACATCCCGTGGTGGAGTCTTCAGCAAGGCAATTCGATCACTCACGCGTCCTCGCTCGCACACCACCGGTTCCCGTTGCAGCGGAGCTTGGTTCTCGGGCACACGGACTTCGCGCAGTATCAGACCCAAATCGCTGCCCTCCTCCACACCAAGTCTCCCCTGGCCACCGCGCGACGGTGTAGGAGGTGTCGCTGTCCCAACTGCCAGTCATCCAACTCCAACGACGAGCCCGGCAAGAAGAAACAGCACATCTGTCACATCCCCGGCTGCGGCAAAGTTTACGGCAAAACATCACACTTGAAAGCGCACCTCCGGTGGCATTCGGGAGAGAGGCCGTTCGTGTGTAACTGGTTGTTCTGTGGCAAGAGCTTCACGCGCTCGGACGAGCTGCAGAGACACCTGAGGACTCACACGGGCGAGAAGAGGTTCGTGTGTCCAGACTGTTGCAAAAGGTTTATGCGCAGTGACCACTTGGCCAAACACGTCAAAACGCACCAAAACAAAAAGACCAAACCTCACGACAAGACTCTGGACCACGTCAAAAGAGAGGACACGAGACACATGTAGAGTTTGGTGTCAGTCAAAATGACCCTTCTTTCACATTAGACTCAGTGCAATATTGCTCTTATGAAATTAAAAGAAAGCAATGAAAAATCATATCTAAAGGAGGGACATACTCAAAGCCCGCAAACAACAAACGTGGCCTCTGTTTTGTATTCAGTTTGCTTGACTGAACTACAGGCTCTAAAAGGATTAAAACGTTGCAAAAAAATTGTGTTTTGTATATGTAAATATGAAATCTAAATATGATCACCAATTGGGACACATTTAGTGTGCCCAGACTTGTTAATATCTCTAAATATAAAACAAGTTTTCAACTTGTTTGTGATTTGATCCTTGTCTTCGGTGGAAGATCTGATGCTCTTGTAAATAGGATTTATTAGCTTTTGTTGAATGAAAGTGTGTGTTCTGTTGCTCCATGCTGGGGTGTTTTAAGCATGCGACTAGAACTAAAAACCCTGTTGTTGAAATGGCCCAAAAAACTGTGTGTAAAAAATAAAGAGTCTAACATTCCCAAAGTAAAAAATAAGTCTCCTTGATTGGACTTGAGTGAACCTAAACAGTGAACCTAATTCAGTGTTTTACTGATATGTATGCATAGGTGTGGAGGAGAGAGATATGATCAGGGGTTGTGTTTTCAAGATGTGGATAGAAGTTCCATTACATTAGTTGATGTGGGTTTTGGGACCATCAGCACTATGTGTGGCAGTTGTGGGCAATTGATAGCCTGTGAGCAACCTGGGAGGCCCCCCAGAAATGGAGGAATGCTGAGCTTGGAATTTGTACTATTCTGTGTGACTTTAGTGATAGCAATTTGGTTCAAGTAGTACTGGTGTACTTGGTGAAGTACAGAGAAATAGTTATTTTGTGTGAAAATATAAATCAGAGCATATAACACATTTCAGTTTTACACATTTTTGCATTTTTGCTGTAGGGTTTGTATGGATACGCAGTCAGAAGCACATATCCCATAATTGGCCCTGGTTTGAAGTTAGGGTGGCAAAAAGGATTTTTCTAAAACTCTCCCCTTAAAATAACTGCTGTCAGACAAATCTGGGATGTGCTGGTAAGCGATTCAATATGATTCACAAAGGTTTGGTTTTCTTTAGAGCATTTCTATGAACAGGAAATGACCCATAGGTAAAATTAAATGGTTATAAAGATATGTTTGATTTTCTTATCGGGAAAAAAAACCTTGTCAAACCCTTCCAAATTCTCCATCACAGTAGCCTATTAGATGTGCTGTTCTGTTGAACTTTGAAAATCATAAGCTTTACTAAGCTGAACATTTTTACAAACCTTACAAGATTCAAAGACACAAAAAAAAGATTTTGAAGTAAAATCTGTGATGAAGGTAGGTAGGCTACAGTGAAGCGGAATGCCAGTGTTACACTAATCAGGAGTGTATTGGAGGAGTCGTTGGGAAGACTTGTTTAGGGAACTGGCCTGCCCTGTTATCTGTGTGGAGGAGATAGCACCTCCACGCCATGGAGAAAGGGCCTTGCAGCAAACAGGTCATGAAAAGTACAAATGGAGACAACATGTGAAATAATACCTATTGTTTCTCAACAACAAGAGAGAAAACAAGAAGCAATTTTACCTACATTATGTCATACTGAATAACCTTTGTTGTCCACATATGTGGAAATTTGTCCTTGGCTTAAAGGTTATATTTAGAATTAACAATCACAACTTAATTGTTGCATCTGGAAAATAACTAAGTTATAAATATTAAGGAAAT
>NC_063191.1:28644872-28657372 GCF_017589495.1 Alosa alosa
CAGAAGATACCAGCTCTGTGTTGACCACACTGCAGAAGATACCAGCTCTGTGATTACCAGCATTGTGGAGCTCTGTGACCACACTGCAGAAGATACCAGCTCTGTGTTGACCACACTGCAGAAGATACCAGCTCTGTGATTAGCACACAGCTCTGTGATTAGCACACTGCATTACCATGGAGCTCTGTGATTAGCACACTGCAGAAGATACCAGCTCTGCTGAAGCACATTCATTTGGCCTGTGTGGTGGTGATGTCTGAGCTTTTTACAGATATTATTGGCAGATTATATATTTCTTTAAATGTGTTATACATTACCATCACTGACTGATTGTCAAGCATATCAAATGGTTGTTTTTTTTTTCCTTTCTTTTTTCTGTATTTCAGAATTGGATGTAGGATTGGTGAAGTTTTGCAAATTGGAAATGGAAATTCCATATCTGACGGTTTTCTTTTCACTTTCCACTATCCTTTCCCCTGATGGGATGATTGAGCGGATAGGAAATGAATACTCACATTTGTTTGTTTTTACTATATGAGTCTTGTATGAGAGAGCATGATGATGCCTACATACTCTATTCAGTTAAGAAGGATATCAGGCAGTATAGGCCATGTTGAACATTTGAAAGTAAAATAAAAAAGCATACCTCTATATTGACATGACATGACAGGGCCATAGCCAGACTGTTGAAACTGTGTGTGTATGAGTGTGTGTGTGTGGAGACATTGAGCAGGGTGGAGGTCTTGTTTTGTGTGTGTATGGCATTTACATTCATATTTAAGCAAATTCAATACAAAAAGAAAATGACCAGGGCGAAAAAAAGGTTCAAATGGTTTCCAGCTAAACAAAGACATGTCTTTGTGTGTGTGTGTGTGTGTGTGTGTGTGTGTGTGTGTGTGTGTGTGTGTGTGTGTGTGTGTGTGAGTGTGTGTCTGAGTGTGTGGTTGAGATGTCTTCCATTACCATGGATTCCTTTATGAAACATGAACCCTCAGCCAGATCCAACCACACTCTGCTGTGAAGGCCATCCATCCAAACACACACACACACACACACACACACACACACACACACACACACACACACACACACACACACACACACACACACACACACACCTCCCTCACTCACTCTCCTGAGCATGTGTATGGCCTATTCTAGTGTACATATAGCGATGAAGAGAGGCTGCATATGGCGAAGGCACTCCACTGTACGCACCCAATAATACATATAGTACACACTAAACACAGTTTCACACACAGATTGTCAGAAGCACACTAGACACAACGCTGGGAAATAAACCATTCACATCTATGTCGAATTGAAACTCTGCTATCAAAACCTAACAATCCTTTGTCAAAATGTCAGTCTGATGACAAAATGACACACACTTGCATCATATGAATACACCTTCAGATTAGCAACAACACACTAGTGTACTTTATATGAAACACTGCAGTTTTTATTTTTCACTGTTTTATTGAGTTCATCAGTTAGCATTCTGTGAAGCTCAATACAACACAGTTTTTGTTATGTTGTTTTTCCAACAAAGGTTTTCACAACAACCAACAATACTGTACATCACAGTACTATACTTAACTGTACAGTACAGTAAATGCAATACAGTAATGCAAAAATACAGTAAAACAAAAATACTGTAAAACCAAAAACTCACTTCTATAAATACAGAAAATCAGGCTTAGATGTGGTGGACTCTCTGCCCAGCTTCTCTCATTGTCAGGCCATGATGTATCACAGGCCATGATGTATCACAGGCCATGATGTATCACAGGCCATGATGTATCACAGGCCATGATGTATCACAGGCCATGATGTATCACAGGCCATGATGTATCACAGGCCATGATGTATCACAGGCCATGATGTATCACAGGCCATGATGTATCACAGGCCATGATGTATCACAGGATCCACAGGCCAAATGTTTCTCTAATATTATCTGTAATATTATTCTGTGCATAGCCATGATTTATCACATGCCATGATGTATCACAGGACGATGTACCACCTCCTGGCCATGATCTCTCTCTGATCTCTGATCTTCTCTGATCCTCTTTGTCTTGATGTATCTGAGCCATGACTTATCACAGGATCCTCTTTGTCTTCCTCTTCCTCTACCTCTTGCTCTCGTTGCCTTCATGCTCGCAAAGTTCTCAAAATCACTCAACTGAGGCCTATTTGTGGCTGGCTGATTGGTGTTCAGTTTTGTAAGTAAGTATTTTCAAGTGTGTGTCTAAGTGTTTTCAATCACCCAATGTGTTTTGTATTTTGAATAGATGTGTTGTCCCAATGGTACCCATGACATTTCATATATGAACAAAGTGTCTTATGCATGAAATAGTGTGTAGTGTGCAGGAGCAAGTGTGTTGCAGAAAGGTGCAAGTGTGTTGCAAAATTGCAACTAAAGTGCAAAGCAGCACTTTTGTTTACAGTAAGGTATATCCCTTACACTGTGTTTAAGGTATAGTAACAAAAGCTTCAAGTTGTTTTACTTTGATCTAAGCATGTGTCTATAGTGTTCAAGCAATGGGCAAAAACTATAACACACTAAATCTTTGCTTGTCACACAATTTTCTAAACATGTCTTTCAAACACCATAACCCCACACCAAATCTGCAAAACCATACACTAATTCTCAGTGTTTCTCAGAAATTCTCTCACAGTTTTTAATTTCCTAAAATGCAATTTGCAAAACACCACACACAATGTTCTACCTAACACACAAAAACTTACACTGTAACAGGAAGTAACTTGATTTTGTCTTCCAAATACAACCCATCAAAATGCCACACTTATTCACCAGTGCTTCGCTCTCTCTCCTCACATGTAAACACTCATTATTACACTACTGAACACCACCTGATCATTGCCTTACTAGCCTATGGATAGATATACTCTCTATATATGTATAGACCCTTTACAGTAAATCTACTCATAGAGGATTTAAGGTTGAAATGTTCAGAACCAATGCAGATACTTTGAAATGAAAATGAATCTGACTTTAGTGTAATGTGCTGCAAAACATCGATTTGATGTAAAATTTTATGTATTTATGTATTTTTGTTTGTCCCCAAGTTACCATTATCTCAATGATTTTTTCTGTGCCTCCAAAAATGCCTTATAGGAACGATTAGGAATGTTTGTTTCCTAAAAGCAAAGTACTGTAATTTTATAGTAGTCAGTAAGTTCTTTCTTTGGAAATACAGTCATTTCTGTCTTAGGCAAAATCAGCCTTTTCAAAATTTTCACTTTGTTTTTTTTCTTGTTGGCTGTAAAATACTGTTTTCACAACAGCAAATTATTTGGGAAAATCACTATTTTTGGTTTCAAACTGTGTATTTTTTTACTGTGTATTTCAACTTCTCTTTGTAGATGACTTTCACTCTTGTATGGAAATACATTAAGCCTATGAACGACAGAGGAGCTTTAGGTTTTGAGCAACAGTGTGCACACGATGTGTCCAAAATGTCATATTATTACAAAAGTGTTTATAATGTGAGGCTAAAGTTTGCTTTTAATGATGTGTTTTTGACATTTTGAATGTTGTGTGTCATTTTGCCGGAGATTTGAGGCATTTTGCATTTTGTGTGAGCAATTTTTGGTTTTGTGTGTAGAGTTCTGAAAAAGTAGACACAGAGATTTGAAAACGACTTTAATTCAAGGTAAGTATTCTGTATACTGTAATTCAAGGTGAGTATTCTTTGCTTACTGTATATTACAGCATGCAGCTATATCATTGAGTTCATCGGCCAAAGGAGCTGTCATTTTACTGTAATGAATTTTCATAAAGCATTTTTTTTTACTATTGTGAATTTCAATTAATATGAATCAAACTGATGTTGTTGTTTTGATTCGATTCAGTTTTTGCCTACTGCTTACACACTTTTTGCAGAATTTGGCTCATTATGTCAAAAGTCTACACACAGCCAAATAAGACATAGCACTTAAATAGCTCACATCTATGCCAGAATGAAACACTGCAATCAAAACTCAGCAATCCTGTCTAAAAATGTAATTACTGCAACAAAACCATACACACATGCATGATTTGAATTAATCTTTCAAATCAACAGCAACACAGTTATGTGTTTTATATAAAATACTGCAGTCTTTGTGTTTTATTTTTTGTCATTTTCTCAGACTCAGTCTTCTGTGAAATTCAAAAGTAGACTTTCTGGAGTAATCAACTGACATTTTTTGCAACAAAAGTTTTTTTCAAAAAACAAACATTTCCAAAACATACACTCAAAACAAATACAAAATGTAGCAACAAAACAAAAGTAAAAAGACAAAAAAACAATTACTGGAGATATTGAAAAAAAACCATTTATTTTTTCTTGTATGTATGTGTGTGTGGGGGGGGGGGGCTTCTGTTCAGATCTGGACACATGTCCTCGTCGACATCGCAAGCGATGTCCTCTCGGGCTAGGCAATGGGGAGCATATCACCTTGTGTGCCATATCCACCCTTGAACTGACCCTACCTCAATATCTCTGCATGCCCCTTCCATTGCTTGCAAAAGAGGCATTCAGGTATGTGGTTGGTGGTCATATACTTATGTGTGTGGGTTTTACCATAGATGTGCTTGCATTTTGAATAGAAATGTTTTTTCAATGATAACAGGAGATTTCACTTTTGAACAAAGTGTCTAATGTTAGAAATCGTGTGTAGTGTTTCGCAATAAGTATGTTGCAGAATTGCAAACAATGTGCAAAGCAGAAAATGTGCATTCGATTTTAGTGTGTAAGCAATGGGCAAAAACTGTAATAAAAGCCAGCCAAGAGCAGGTCATTGGCATTACCTGGAATACATACTATAATAGCATGATGTTTTTGTTGAATATTTTTGTAAAAATGGTCTGTAAATTATCATAAGACATTTTAGTGTCCAAGAATGTATCAGATAAAAATAGGTACAGTATATATGTGTATGTGTGCATATTGTGTATAGATCAGTGCACGTCATTACTGCAATGGGGCCATACATTCAAGTAAATTCTTTCCCTGAAATATACACAGTAGCTGATTTTAAGACGTTGTTCTTTGGAAAATCAGTAGGCTATTTTACTTTATAGTCCATGCAAGTCTATGGAAGTCAAGGGTAGCTGCCGATGAGTGAAAAGGTCACTTCAATGGGCAAAGCTCTGAAATGTACATTGTGGAGATGTCAAATATTAATGTCACATATTTAAAAAATCATTGCTCTCACACAAAACAAGTTTAATTTGTTTGTTTGTTTGTAATTTGTAGCAGATCCAGTAGAAACTGCTCTAAGGATGACAGAGACCATAAAGCATGATTTCATATCCACGTTAGCGTTGTTGCATGTGGTCTAGGCTGAAGGGTATTTTTTACAGTAATAGGATGGGCCATACTGTGGGGTAGCTTTCAAGGTTGGGGTTAAGAGTTTAGTCGGAGAGTTCCTCCGTGTGTTTTAATTACGCCACACTGTGTTACACTGCCACCTTTTGGCCGCCTTGTGTAATTTTCAAAGAATTGACAGCGCTGCAGCCTCGAGTCCAACCGACACTGGTTCTACTGTCGATATCTTAGGTAGCTTGTGCTGTTGGAACCGGAACTCACATCATGTGATTAGCCTACTTCAAACAAGAAACTTGCTGCTCCTTCGGTCTAATGATCGATTTGATATCATATTCAAACCAAATTGGATTGGACTGAGGGCAGTTCTTTGAGAGTAGGCCTAACCCAATGATGGGTTCGGGGACGCCATGACTCTACATGCTGCAGTCGTTCTGCAAATGATGAATGACCAGTTACACTGGTACCCTCAGTGTGAATAACTACTGTATTTGCTCCTTTAGACCGAATAGCTTAGTAAGAGCTAGCTGTTTTGCTTGTAATGACAAAGCCTGCACTGTCTGCCGTAAATGTCTTAAGGCTTTTTAAAGCTAGGCTACATTTGCACTGATGGTATGAGGTCATGAAATTGTATTTCGTTTTCTGAAACCGTTTACTTATTGGCATGCGTTGAAACTGTTGACATCTCAACAGGGGGGAACTTTTCGTTGGATTGCTGATTTGGTTGGCCTTTCTCCCGCGCTGAGGAGCTGTCCAAATGCTGAAGTTCTCCTCCCAACAGTTGGCTAATGACACGGAGGATTTGCTCGAGCTCACTGGCCGCTCACATGAGCATCAGTCTCAGTTATCTGTAGGCCTACATATATTTTTGTATGAAAAATGTTAGGCCTGCATAGTCTACAGTTGTGCTATATCAAAGTGGAGATCGTTGAGTCTATCGAGAGTAACTGATTATTTGCTGCCACCTTGTGGATACTTTGGGGTAGGTCACTTTCATAACCTCTCGGTATGATCGGAGTGAGACAGGTAAGGTAGAGAAATCGGTTGTCATCATAATTCTCAAATGACCTTGTGATAAATATTGTCTTTCGTAATCATTCCGTTTTGTATTTTGTTGGGTGGTGGTGTAATTCATAGTTGGATAAAGTGAACGCCCACTGCAGTGCACTTCCAGAGCAGGAACAACGGCGGATAAGCCAGAGGCAGATGTGAATTTATTGGTGACTTTATCCTGATGACCAGGCTGCCTACTTGTTGACCCTCCTCTCTATCTCAGCGCAGACCACCCACTCGTGATATGTTGCTAATGCGGGGGTTTCACACCACAAGTCCTTGTTTTATGACCGGTTCTAACTCGGGATTTGAAGTGTTGTAGGCAGACGCCCACTCTCCCCTCCACCCCGCCACCCCTCAAAAAGTCACGTAAGAGCCAGGGGCGACGCTGGTCTCGGTGATTTGGCGAACAAGGCAGCTGTTTTGTGAAGAGAAAGATGCAACACAAGAAGAGGTGCCGTGGTGACACATGCGTGCGCAGCAACAAATAAACAGGCGATTGGTATTTTAAAATCAGCGTCTCAAACGCAAAGCTGACCCAGCAATAGTCAAAGACGGATGGATTTTTCTGTAATCTGACGGCCAACACGTCTGGGTTTTTGGGGCGTTGTGTGCGCACTCGACTTTCACACAGTTTGCGCTCGCTTTAAATTTTGGATAATATTTAGGTTATCATAGTACCCATGTATCTCGAGAGCAAGGTATGTATCGTTTTGGGCAATATTCCTGTATAGTCTAATTACGCGTGCACCATTTATTAAACTGGAAGATCGAAATGTATGCTCAAACAGGTGTTTGAAGCAGATACGGATGACAAATGGAATTATAATGGACACTTTCTGACATGTAAATAATGTCGGCTAGATATGCATATCGTGTGACAATTTCCTAAATAATAGGCTATATATTTAAAAAAGGTAACTGTATTGATGTTCTGATTATGTTTAGCCTGTTTTCAGCTTTCTGTGCATTGGCTGTAATTTGTGATGATTCCGATTATAAATATTTTTTTCACTGAGTAGAACAGTAAGCCAATTGGCAGTGAATTTAGTTTATGTCTCTTGGATGAGTTGAATTAGACATCCCTACAAGTGTCAGCAGCGACACACTTCTGAATTGAGGGATGGACGGTAGCAATTGTCTGGATTAAGGTCTGTTTGCCTGTCGCCTGACAGACGTGATTTAGGCTACTGTTTGTTTTACTTCACTGGTGTATAGGTCATCGGATTACAGTGTTTGTTTTGATTCCAGTTAATTGAATCTGACGTGGTTGAACCGACATTTTCTCTTTTTTTTGGCTGTAACCCAACGGCACACCTGCTTGCCACATTTGTCTGATATGTCAAGTCAATTAATGGGGAAGTGTGATGCTAATCAAATCTTTCAGTTGGAATTGTCAGTGCCATTCTGGCAAAAAGCAGAAGAGTAGTAGCCTAGATAGCCGGCAAGGACACGATATCAACTTTATTAATTACCGAAGCCTGATGCTTTTTAACACTTGTCTCCCTTTCTATCTTTCCAGTGAATGTGACTTTTCATCCCACGGTGAAATAAGAGAGGTTTGGGACAAAGTGACAGCGCTCTTTGGGCTAAAGACTTTCCCCACACTACCGTAAGAGTAATGGCGACGTCGGCACCTTCCTCCTCTGGCGGCGGTCCGGATCCCAACTCGACAAATTTACGACCACCATCCTCAAGTAGGTCCATCACAGATAAAACGCTATTTCACTTGGGCTATTTGCTTTGTCGGCGCCGACATTAATCATTTCCACAGAGGAGGAAGGGAAAAAAGGTCCTGTCGCCGGTGAAAAGCCTCCGGTTCGACGAACCACCGCAGCGTAACCTGGTCAGTCAGACCGCCGCACCAGCAAGCGAGACTGATCGGGCTGTCAAAAGCCATGGTCTCCTTTAAAACCACGAACGGCAAGCAATTAGAAGAGAAGAATGGGTGGCACGGCCAGGGAGCTGTCAATAGCAGTTAAGAAAACACACAGTAGCCTTTTGTCATGTGTTTAATTCCCTCTTAAATCAGTTCAGATTGTTGGACAATTAAAAGCATAGAAATAACAACAATGATGACAGGCGTAATGAAAGCATAAAGAAAATAAATCATTAATCTATTATCATCATTATTATTATTATTATTATTATTATTATTATTATTATTATTATATCATTATTATACACATGTTTGTTGTTACCCAAATAGTAGTTACACTACACACAAATAACGCAGTCTATCTAAATATTGTCTAATTTCTCCATTTATTGTTTTTCTCTTGTAAAGATTTGATCCATCTATGGGATAGTACGGAGGCGATAGGTGCATGGTGTGTGCATGAGGGGTTTGGCTTTAAAAGATAGGTCTACAATTTTACCCGTACATCAGCACATGTTGCCCTAAATAACTTTCTCCAAAAGAGGAGAGAATGAGTCTCTTCCTGCATCCGAATTTCTTAAAATGTCACTTTCCTCCTGATCCTCTCTGAACGCTTTTGGAAGCTTGCCTGAAACAGAGATATAGGCATTGTGCACCTGCGTGTGCTAGACTGTGAGTGCTCTGTATTGTGGGCGATAATGAATGGGCTATTAGCAGCATAATGGTTGGGACCGTGTGGCGTTTTCAGATTACGGCTATCTTTAGGAGGCAATGGACTATTTGGGCTTCCAACCATGTCAGCTAAACGTTATTTCCCACTTGACTGCCCCCCCGAGAGCTGCAGGGAGTGGAGCGCATTCGTGACTGGACGGTCCCTCAGCTCTATTCGAAAATAGCCTGCTGAAATAATCAGAATCTGTCCTATTCCATTAGACCTACATTTGAAAGAGACAAGAAAAAAAATAAGAAAATAAAAACGCATGATGTATTCTAACTGCTTTTATTCGGAAGGTTTGATGACTAACTCATCAGTTTAATTTAAGTGAAACTTTAAATGAAATGAAATAAGACATTTACATTTAGGCCAACATTGTTGCCATTGGAAAAATAACTAGCAGGCCTGTGGGTGTAGTCTGTTTCTGGTTATATTATGTTGATTTAAAGTCACAATTCACCATGACTTTTTCACATATTCTGCCCAGGTTATGACTGGAGTGGGGTTGCTCATGGATGTACGAGGAAACTGGGCATGAAAATATGCGGTAAGTTGCAATACTGACAGTCTTATCTGGGTTCTAACGAATAATGATGACCTATGTTCCAACGTTTAGTATAGACTATGGTTGCGGGGTCCGAATATCTGGCAGATATTGAACAATTTCAGGCTCGTTGAATTGTGAGACATGGCTTTTTTTTAACTGAATGGCGCTGAAACTGGCAGGTGCACTAGACAGGCAAATTAAGTCTATTCACATCCCCCTAGAGCACTTTCTGTCTGGCAAGGAGGGCAGTGAGGGACTGTCTATCTCAAACGGGGGGGGGGGCTAAGTGCTGTAGATTTTTTCCTAATCGACCACGATCCTCATTCAGATGACACCGAGATGTTATGTTTTGGTGTACTGTATGCACGCACTCCGGTAGTTAAATTCAGAGGAATCGCATGAGAAAAGACAGTACCCTAACGAGAAGTAGGCCTAGAGTATAGGGCCGTTATTAGCAATGATATGGTCTTTGACATTTTATCATGCAGGAACTCGATCCCTCGAGGGTAACAGATTAAAATGGGAAACTGTTAAATTGTAATTCGCCAAGGCTCTGTTTCAAAGAGATAGCACGGAGAAGCCAAGCAGTAATGGATAGACCGGCTGTAGCCTACTGATGTTGGATGGTGGCTCTTATGCAGACCATTATCTGATAAGAGAAGGCATGAAGCCACGGGCAGATTTCACATATCCCATTTTGGCGAAACGAAGGATTGTTTACCATCCATCGCCCACTTTTGCAAGACCTGTAGGCATTTATTGATCATTACACCCTATGGTTGATTCACACATTTATGGAGTTAAGGCAACATGAATGAATTTCAGTTGCTAAACCTCGCTAATACTCAAATGCCAGAACCACAACAAAACACTGTTTTTTGAGAAATAAAAAGTAAGATAAAAGAAAAGACTCATGGTGCGGAAATATAATAATAATAATAATAATAATAATAATAATAATACAGGATAAAACATGTTATCTTGTGTTATTTACTTTGTCAAAGGTCATCACAATAAAGTATAATAATTACTTTAGGGTTAGGAACTGAAGATGTGCACCTGCACATAGTTTAGATTAAATCGTAGGCTATACCCTGACTGTTTCAAGGTCCCTTTGGAGATGGTTCCATGCCACGCGACCAAAAGCTCTATCCACTGTAACGAACTGCGCTAGTATACCGCCTCTTTTCCTGCAGCGTGAATTCTTGCCCCATTACAGGTATAGAGAAAAAATACAGTATGAAAAACAAAGTGCTGTCAAGGTATGTCAAATCTTACGAAAAGGCTTGCTATGGCTTTTCTCATACAAGCGTTATAATGTTGGTCATAGCTAATCGAAACGAATGCTTATTTCGATAAACTAATACCCTATTTTATAGGTTAACACAAATATAATTTAACCCATTAAATCAATCGCTTATATCCACGATAGTCCGTCACATTCCATTTTGCATCAAGCAGAAATTACATCTAAAATGTACTACAGCATAGTACAGAAACGTTATGATACAGACCCGCAATATCTCTCTCCCCCAGCGCATTAAGTGTGCCTCTAGGTTATGACAGTGTCGGTTCTTTGTTGGACGGTCCCTCGTCCGGTCAGGGAGAATCAATCCGACTAGTTTAATAATAATCCATGTCGGCTATTTATTTATTTTCGCGATGTCATCACGACTCGGCCTTCCCCCCGATCACTGGCCTCTTAAATAGGCGACCCACGGGACGTCATGGGAACTCCCTTAAGACCGCGCGCTAATACAGCCAGTTAAAAGGGTTGGCTGGGGGGTTCCTGGTATCAAGTGAGCCGTTTCATTGACTTCAACACCAACAATTGCAATGCTCAACAATGGGAGCCCGTTTCAATCCTCTGCCCCGTGTAATCACTTAGGGTTTTTGCAGAAGAACAATAACCTGGATGAGAAGAGCAGAATAGTCACGAATGAGCAGCCCACTTCCAATGAGCGAGACCCGCAGTTCAGACGCACCGAGACGGACTTCTCCAACCTATTCGCCAGAGGTGAGTCAGTTATATATTACAGAGAACGACATTTTTGAACAAAAAGGTTAGATAAAGAATAGTTTAAAATGCGTAATATAGCAACAAGTAACAAAACAACACAAAGATAGATAATTTATTAGTTTCAAGTATACTGCAATGAAATATTTGAAACAAATCTTAAATCTGTGAAAAATAAATGTATATATTTTTATTTTGCTTTAATTATTTTTTTTTACCTTTTTACATTATTGGCTCACAGATATGATAATTATATGTAATGCAAAACTGTGTTTCCATTGCATTATAAAAAACACAAATGAATAAACCTATTGTCATGTCATCAGCATGCATCAAATATGTTTATTGGTTACTGAATGTTGTCTTGAATTAGCCTACCTTAGAAAGGTTAAGCAAATGGCTATAGCTACAATTTATAAGTCTTGCATAAGCCTAAATACTAAACTAAAATACTTGACACTGAATCCACATCAGTGATGACCAGCAGCTGATACCTCACTTCCAAACATAGTCATTCAAACTACATTACCCACAAACCATCACAGATTTACTTCCTGCCAAAAATGGAGAGGAACCCACCATGCAGTTCCTGCTGGAGGTGGTGGACATCCTCACCAACTACGTGCGTAAGACGTTCGACAGGACGACCAAGGTGCTGGACTTCCACCACCCCCACCAGCTCCTGGAGGGCATGGAGGGCTTCAACCTGGAGCTGTCCGACCAGCCCGAGTCCCTGGAGCAGATCCTGGTGGACTGCAGGGACACCCTCAAGTACGGCGTGCGGACAGGTGAGGCACGCTTCTCATGTCACATGCACTCACTCAGCAGATGGATGCTTTTATCCAAAGAGATGTATGGTAATGCTTATAGCAGCTATACATTTATTGGACATATATTGGACAATATCCGTATTGCTTATAGATAATGTGGCTATTATCCAAAGAGATGTA